>NC_089758.1:17916733-17934233 GCF_040412425.1 Macrobrachium rosenbergii
GCCCTCTACACTCCCTGTTTAACATAGATCCCGAATGATGAAACCCACGATTCAATTATCAATGAATATCTTACGCTCACTGATCTGGTTGACAGAGAGATCAAATTCGCTTTTAGAATTTAAAGGGGAAACGACGCATTATTGGAGCTAGAGCCGGGTGAAGGGGAGGTGAAGGAGGAGGAGGAGGAGAGTGAGGGAGGCGATGAGGGGAGGGTGAGTAGGAGAGACGGAAGGAAGGAAGGGAGGGAGAGTGGGGAAGGAGTTGGAAGAGAGAAGGGACGAAATTGAGGGCAAGATAGAGAACAAGGGCTGTGATTGTGAATAAGGAGGGAGGACGAAAAACAAAAGGAAATCAGGAATGATTAAGGAGGAAGATAAAAATGTCTTGAAAAGAGAGAGGGAAGAATGATAGGAAAAACAAAAACGGAAAAGGGGGAATTTGTTCAGAGGTCTCAGGAGTCACCGATCCCCCTTCCGAGGATCGCTCCGGATTTCTCCGAACTTCTGGGCAATAATTCTTCCCTTCTCCCTGAACTAGACGTTAGTGATTTGACTTCCTCGCGTCTCGAGGAGGGTTGAGGAAAGTCATGCTGTCGAGGACGAGAGGATGGATTCCTGGTCTCTCTCGGCTAAAGCGTGGATTAATTTGCCTGCCGTCTGCAAGTAGTGATCACTAATGGAAATGAATGATTGTGTTTTAATCCTTTTTGCATTTACTGTTATTCTTGAAATTGCAAGTTCCTTCAGTGATATTTTCGACATTTTCTGACAGAGGCTATAATAAATTTATACATTTTGCTTTAATCCGTTCGTAAAAAGGTTAACCTTTTCAGATCTAGATTAATAATGTTTCTTAAAATAAAGTATGACTTTTATACTTAATACAGTGGATTTTGAGATTTAAGAAATAAAAAACGAATATGAAAGTGAATAAAAGAACTCGCTTATTTTCATCATGATAGACAAATTATACTTTTTGAACAGTCTGAAGAGGTCAAGTAGCTTAATTGGTATAGTTTTGATGTAATAATAATAAAGATGGAAGTCATTGTAATCGTTATAAAATTTCTCTTTACTAGAACGTAAAAAGGAGATATTCTGAAACAATTTCATTATATCATTGATTATAAACATTTGTCCCTGTTCCCAATTTTTATTATCTCTGTCGCAGATGACTTTTAATCAACAATTTCATTTTCTTGTTCTTTACTTTTCCTTTAATTAACCACTATCCGCAGTGTTCATAGTTATCCCTTCCTTATTTAATCTAATTTCTTTTTGGTTACTCATTACTCTTTTAATGATTAGTTTCTCTCTCCTTTTTTTTCCTTCAAATTCGTGTTGAAATTCGTGTTCTGTTTCCCTGGAAATTTCCCTCTAATTGTATTGACATTCTGTCCTTAATTTATATTCCTTTGAGTAAAGTTTTTCATGAAGAATTATATCTTTCATAAGCTTTTCAGTTCTTATATGCGTCGTGATCGCCTCCCTCCCCTCTCTTTTTTTGTACTTTTCATCACTGCTGGAAATACCAAATATATTGGTGGGGGAGAGGTTGGTGGGGGAGCGGAGGCGGGGGAAGATGCATGGTTGAGTTGGAGGTGGGTGAGGGGTTTGTAAATCTGGTAATGCTATTGGCTTTTGGGCTGGAGGTGATTCTTATTCTAGGCTCTATGTAGCATCATAATGCATGTTGATTACGATGGCCTTGATTAACTGCGTGATAAATATATTGCAATATCAATTCATTGATTAAACCTCTAGCGCAATTTTTTCATGAACTGGTCAAACTTTATGCCCAATTTTGCCTGAAATTGTCAAAGTTTATGACTATTTCGTTCTTACTGGTAGGGTAAATAAGTCTGAAATAACCGTTGAGAATTTTATTTATTAGTCGATAATAAATATCCAAGCCTACACTTGCAACTTCTGGTTTAGCGAATACCTTGGCATTTTCATTTCTTTATATATTAGTTAATTAATATGAACTGTTTACATTCTTTGCATGCGTGTACACATTCACCATAAAATTCGTTTGTTTAACGATATTTTATATGCATAACTCACTGTAAATAAAATACTGAACAGTTAAAAGTAAAAGTCTACAGCTGAGTCGTGTAACGACTGTCGGTAAGACAAAATAATTGTTTATCTGTTAATATTTGTAAAGTAAAATAAAGTTTCGTTTTCACCAAAGACTTGTAGTTGTGAGCCCTGGCATATACACTGTACGGTTCTCAGGGAGCATTTATCATTGCAGCTTTTTATATTATTTTAATAAGCTCTTGGTTTGCCCATGAAGTACTCGTGTACATCATTATGCCATTCTGCATTTTATTACTTTATTCCTTCTTCTATATTTACTCGACCATTACGTCTGGCTCTTCCCTTATGGGCCATCTGTTTCTTTTCTCAAGAAACCCCTTCTTCCATAATTACTGGACGGAGTGATTGTCAGTCAAGTCCTATACTGTGCTTTATGAAGGGGGAAGATGAGTGTTTTTTATTTGGTTAACTTAGCATTATTTATTAATTAAAAGTAGTTTCAGCGTTATAAATGTTTAATGCAATATATATATATATATATATATATATATATATATATATATATATATATATATATATATATATATATATACATTTATATCTATAATTTCAGGACAATAACCCGCTTACACAGCACATATTAAGTACCAGCGTAATATATATATATATATATATATATATATATATATATATATATATATATATATATATATATATATATATATATATATATATATATATATATATATACAAATTCAGGTCAACAGCCCTCTTATGCGGCACAGATTAAGTCTCAGGGTAATATCTAAAACGCTTCTTCTTATGTATTCCTAAATGTCTCAGCAGTATTAATTGCTTCATAGATGTATATCGATTCAAATGTTCAGTTAAAGTGCCTATGGACTGAGGTCATATTAAATGTAATAAGCTGAACCACCTGTTAAAAATGGTACTGCCCAGCCGTAATGGCATTGGGGCTCTGCAAACCGTAGACTTCTTTTTATTACCTATTGGTCCTTTCAGACGAGACCTCTCGTACACAGTAACATCTCATTTAATTGTAATCAGCGTTCATCCTTGTGATAATATAATATCAATCGATTAATTCAACAGAATTATGAAGCAAATGCGGTAACCGGAATACACAGTGAGTTTCGGAACTATTACCTCACAGTTAAAAAATAAAAATGCAAACGTGATTTTATTCATTTGATTGTTTTCACATTTGTTTACTATGTAGATCTACGGGACAGAAGATGTAATGAGACAAAAATGATATCCTACAATAATGCAGCTCTCTATGTGTCTCAGCTCCTTGGTCTATCCAAATTCAGGTAACCTTAAAAAGAAAGACACTGTTCAACAGACCACCCCACGTATAATTAATGTATATTATGGAATGCATATATTTGTTTGATGATAAAAGGATACTTCATTTTCATATTAATTAATTTTGTCCCTATTTATTCGAACAGAAGGAGGTACGTTTTGTACACATTTATCTATTCTATATTCATCGTCTTAAATATCTAAAATAAGGATCATGAGGAACTAGTTCTACTGAATAAGATTTTCATTGTTAGAATAAAACAAGTAAAAAATGCGCCGAAGTTTCGCAATCGAGTTTTTCTGTACAGCGTATAATGCTGTATGAAACTTTCAGCCACGGCCCATGAAACTCTTAGCCGCGGCCCATGAAACTCAGCCACGGTCAAGTGGTGGCCTGTGTTTTTGGTACCGATAGCGGAGCCAGACGCACAATTATGGCTAACTTTAACCTTAATTGAAATTAAAACTACTGAGGCTAGAGGGCTGCAATTTAGTATGGTTGATGATTGGAGGGTGGATGATCAACATACCAATTTGTAACCCTCTAGCTTCAGTAATTTTTATGATCTGAAGGCGGACGGAGACAAAGCTGGCACAATAGGTTTCTTTTACAGAAAACTAAAAAGAAGGAGGATGTATAAAAATGAAAGACTGAGTATTTAACATTCTAAGGCCGCAAAACTTAGTTTTCAAAGAAGTTTTTGGAAGAACTTTAATTGAGCTTTTTCTCTCACTTTTACTTCTCTCTCTCTTTCTCTCTTTAGATGTGATAGGTTGTGTTTAATTAATTACAGCAATTTCTATTAAATATTACTCAATCTGACATGATGTGAGGGACACAAACCATATCAGATCGTTACTCCGACATAAAGGAAAGAAAGTCATAAAGAATATCTATAAGAGCTTACTGCACTGTTGGATGATGGATTGAAAAACATAAGATAACCTTCACAAATAATTTTATAACGAACACAAAAGGAAGGGATAAAAGCGCACTGAATGATAATAACAATAAGAAGGGAGGAATTTGATGACGAGTGAGTTCAAGAGAGACCGAGAACGAGGATGCTTCTGAAATGTAAATCCACTCGGTCGTGGATTATGTATACAAAAGCCGATTTCAGGAGAGGCTAATTGCCATGCAAATGGCTCCCGAGCTTAAAAAAAAGAGAAGAAGATTACAGGGAAGAGGGTCTGTTCGACGATGCCTTTTTATCGAGTGGAATGGAAATCATCTATTGATCTTCCTTTCATTTTTTCGTCGGTTTCTCTCTGTCGAGCTTGAGGGGTTGGGGGGGTGGGGTGGGGTGGGGTGGGTGGAGGGGTGTAGCAGAGGAGCGATATTTGTGTCGAGTTGCAATAATGACTTTTTTTTTTATTTCGTCAGCAAGATTTATTTGAGGGATTATCTAATCTTACTTGAAAGTATATGAAATATTTGGTACTTGTTAATGTGAAAAAACATTGTTTTTCTAAGTGATTTTCCGCATGAAGACGCATGCACACACACACACATACATACATACATACATACATATATTTATATATTTATTATATATATATATATATATATATATATATATATATATATATATATATATATATATATATATATATATATATATATATATATATATAGAGAGAGAGAGAGAGAGAGAGAGAGAGAGAGAGAGAGAGAGAGAGAGAGAGAGAGAGAGAGAGAGAGAATAAATTATATATATGGTATTATATTCATATCCTAACAATTTAAATGAGAGAGAGAGAGAGAGAGAGAGAGAGAGAGAGAGAGAGAGAGAGAGAGAGAGAGAGAGAGAGAGAGAGAGAGAGAGAGAAATGCAAGGTATTCTTTCGCTCCTCTGCAAGAAAATATCCAATTAAATTGTTCACTTGAGTCTGTTAGGCTAACAGATTAAAACAGATTTACAGAAGGCCTTCATTTTATTTATCTGATATTAAAAAGGGGAAGCATTTTATAAATAAAAATATGTAAATGTGAAAAGATTAAAAAGAGACCTACGATATATGTAAGAAAATTCGTCTAATTTGCTACACTGATAATTCAGTGCAACGAGAAATAGTGTAGAGATAAATTATAACTTACAATCCCGAGAAAGCACCAGGAACAATTGTATGCTCTTCTACAAAAAGGTTAAAAGTTATTCATTTCCCCTCAGTAAAAGCACTACCAAATATTAAGGGCTTAGCTCTCTGATAGTGTCAAATTCCCCCTCTCTCTCTCTCTCTCTCTCTCTCTCTCTCTCTCTCTCTCTCTCTCTCTCTCTCTCTAAAAAAAGGCTTTTTGTAAAATATCTTCCAAATTAATAAATATCAGTAAAGACTTTTGAAATATTTTCTAATATCTTTTCATGGAACCTAGAAATCTGCAGGTAAATATTAATTATTTTGTATTCGAATTACATGATGATATATATATATATATATATATATATATATATATATATATATATATGTATATGTATATATATATATATATATATATATATATATATATATGTATGTACATATATACTATCACACATAAACACACACACACACACATATATATATATATATATATATATATATATATATATATATATATATATATATATATATATATATATATATATATATATATATATATATATATATATGTATATATATGTATGTACATATATACTATCACACACAACACACACATATATATATATATATATATATGTATGTGTGTGTATGCATTCTTCGATAAAATTAAACAGAGCATTATTTACAAGTAAATAATAAATCTTATAAAATAAGGGAAAGGCATATTGGTAACTGAAATGCTATAAATGGGTCTAAGCAAGCAAGAAACGATAATTAAGAAAATGACCGTCGTTAGAATTATGTACTAAGAGGACTTTAGTAAAGTAAAACAAAATATGAAACCCAAAAATCTCAACTAACAAAATGCAACATTACTTCAATAACAACTAAAAGCGTTCATTAGGAAAATGACCCAAAATGAATTCGGCCTCAAAACAACCCCCGCCATTCCTCTATCTTGAGTGCGGCCCCATTTCCATTTGAGAGTCGACTGATCTCTTCCGCCCATTCCATCATCCCAAGGGTGAGTCATCCCTTTCCCATCCCGTTTCCATCCCGTACCAATACATTATTCTCCAGGGAATTATTCTCCGGAGTAACCGGCTTCTTCCGAATCCCGTCCGGAGGTTAATGCTTCTTGGAGTCGGAGGTTCTGTCTGTTTCCTCTGGAGAGAGAGAGAGAGAGAGAGAGAGAGAGAGAGAGAGAGAGAGAGAGAGAGAGAGAGAGAGAGAGAGAGAGAGAGAGAACAAAAATTTTAAGAGTTAACTGACCAAAGGCTCTGAGGGAGAGGTCATAGTTCTGGGATCATTAGGTGATCGCATATCTTTAGCTGGAATGAACTAAATAAGGAGAGAGATGGGAGTAAAATTATTTTAAAATTCTTACACAAAATCTTATACAAAATTTTCTGAGAGACCCCCTTAAACAAATGATTTAAGCACTATTTTCTGTAACTTAGGAATAACAATCAGAAGTAAAGTGAACGACGAAAGTTTTAAAATAGAACCTGGGAATGCTGATTGGAAATTGATAGACAAAATCATTAGTGCACAGTAACTCAAGCAATGAAAACATTTTCTTTTAAGTGAATGGGTAGCTTTATAACTAACAGCAAAATGAACGAAGGAAGCAGAGCAGAGACTCTTTTAACAACAAATAAATCAAGTCTTAAGGGACTCCTCCACTCCCCCAAAAAATATCAATTCAATTTGAGAGATCTTAGAGTGCGAATAATTAAGTAGCTAAATATTGTAATAAGTTAAATCATGAGAGTAAATTAAAATATATACCATGCTTGAAAATGGAATCCTCGTTCAGATCAATGATAAAAATTGACTGATATTTGAAGCTTACAAACGAACATCCTGATTTTGCTGAGACATATAAAGGAAACTAACAAATTTTACCTTCAAGATTGATGAAAATTTTCCGAAAATCAAGTTTTTAATGCAAAGTTAGCATTATGAGCGATCATAATGGAAAAAAATTATTAAGAAAATATGATATTAACCCTTTAAAGAAATTAACTTAAAAACTGAATGATATTTTAAAAATAATGAAAACATTCATGTTTTTCTCGAGATGTGACTTTTTCTTGAATGAACGAAATAAATTTATATCTATGGTAAACTTTCATAAAAATCATCTCATAAACTTTCATAATATTGGTAAAACAAATAAAGAAAATTAACCTAAAGCATTAAATACTGACAATAAAAAACTTTTTTTATAAAAAATTTTAAGTAGTAACAAGTATATACTAAAATTAGTTTGCGCAACTGTTGATATACCTAATTCTTGCGATAACATTTTGCAGTGAAATGAAAAATATTCTAGAAAATAAAGATAATTTTCATAACCAAGGAAGCATAATGTCAAATGTCAAGTATTTAGCACACTAACAACAACTGGAAATCATTCTTGACAGAATAATTGCGTTAGTGAAAAATAATACCTAAAAAAATTGAATATCTAAGATATCATCATTGAAATCTCATTGTGTATGTATGTACAGTATATATATTTGTACTGTATATGTGTATGTATGTATGTATGTGTGTGTATATATATATATATATATATATATATATATATATATATATATATATATATATATATACAATGTTTATACATAGAAGAAATTTAATAACCCCACTCAAAAGACAAAACCAAGTCAGGCGAATTCAGCTGAAGCTAAAAGTTAAAAGTTAAAAGCCAAGAAGTCTTTCTCCCGCAAAAACACCTTCCTTCCTGTCTTCTTCTTCTTCTTCTTCTTCTTCTTCTTCTTCTTCTTCTTCTTCTTCTTCTTCTTCTTCTTCTTCTTCTTCTTGTGCGAATCAGAGCAAAACATTCGAGTGAAGTCGCGACTTGGCTGTGACCTTCTCAAAATTTACGCCGAGCGACTTTTTAGGGAAAAAGTTACTTCGAAGCAGTCAAGTATTGCCAATAAAAGGCGGTGGGAGATGAGACCTTTGAGGAGGAAGGGGGAGAAGGAGAGGAGCAGGAAGGGGGAAGGGGGAAGGAAAGGGAAGGGGGAGGAGGAAGGGGGAGTTTGGGAAGGGGCCAGGGAAGAGGGGGCCTAAAAAATAGGGGACTAGGACACTTCCGAAGGTTTTTTCTCTAGTCAATTATTTCTTGGATCTTGGAAATTGCTACTGTGATGATGATGATGATGATGATGATGATGATGATGATGATGATGATGATGATAAGTTAAGTATACCTTAGTTTAACCAGACCACTGAGCTGATTAACAGCTCTCCTAGGGCTGGCCCGAAGGATTAGACTTATTTTACGTGGCTAAGAACCCACTGGTTACCTAGCAACGGGACCTACAGCTTATTGTGGAATCCGAATCGCATTATGACGAGAGATGACTGTCTATCACCAGAAATCATTTCCTCTAATTCTTCAGTGGCCGGACGGAGAGTCGAACGCTGGGCCAACAGCGTGCTAGCCGAGAGCTCTACCACACCAATGAAGAACTAAATAAGCACCGTTCATTATAAAGGGTTGCTGATGATGATGTTGATACATTTTTTTGTCTTTTCCTAATTCTTTCAAAGAAGACTTGGAAATCTTGAAAGAATAATCGGAAAGATTACTGAAAATGATGTGAATACCGCACCTATGGTAAGAAACTGATAATAAATACATATTTTAAACATTGTTTAAAGAGCTCAGTGACAGCGGCAGCAGTTCAAAATAGGGAATTCACAAACACACAAACACCAACAACCAAATCATCAAAAGCTCTGTTACAAACACAACATGTTTAACACCCTTCCTCTATATCTTTTTTTTTTTAATATTCTATTTACAATCGAATGAAAACTCAAAATAATAATCAGATACTTATTTTTTTCTAGAGGTACCGTGTGGGTACTCCAACATGTGGCCACCTATGAATGAATAATAAATTTTACCAAATATCATTTCATTTTCAATCATTTAAAGTAATAACCGGCATTTTTCCATGGGCGAAATCAAAGGCGAGTTTCAGTTTGAAATATAATTTGGGCGATTGAACTGTTTGAGGATTACCGCGTCCATGGGGGCGTTAATTGTCTGCTCTCTGATGGCACATAACTGTCGTTGAAATGATCTGACTTTTTTTTTAATAATTTTTAGGATATTTTGCAAAATTATATTTAGCCTGAAACATCAAAGTGATATGATAGATCTATGAGCATATTTGCATGCGCTAATATAAATGCATACATAGAAGCAAACATACATACATACATACACGCACACACATATACTGTTTCGACTAAATATTAAATATTTCTGGTAAAATATTATCATTGGGGTTTCTTACGATATGGCGGCCTAAGGAAGAATGGTCGTGCCAAAGAAAAATAAAAGTTTTACAGGAAAAAATTACCATTATATCGATGTAACACTGGAAGGAAAATGTTCTAAATGCGTGTCTTCCTCATGAACATATAAACGACGAATATATGTTTTAGTTAAAAGTCTTGACATTTCAAGTTGATAAATATATTAGTGTCTTATCTAGAACTTAGACCCTGGAATTTCAATTCTATCTACAAGTGATGTTTCTCCCACCTCCATTCCAGCTATTAACAGCATAACAGCAGAAAAACCTCGCATATCAACTGATAGCCAATGCAGGAAAGAATACTCTGCCATGTGCAGACAACGCAAGCTTAAATGTCAAGCTGATAACGAGAGAAATTGGTTTCGTTATCTCTCATTAGCTTCCATGGAGTCAATTTTGATATTTCCGAGAAGTGAGCGACTCCGCAGATAAAATCTTTGGCGGTTTTGCCGCGTTCCGTGGCTCCCTTTCCGTCGCTCTGGCAAGCAGACAACTTTTTTTTTTCCTTTATCTTGCTGTAATTAACTTTGCTAACAGAAAGTGTAAGAGAAATTTGTCTCTTTCTAGTTTGCTTATCTTACCTTTCAGGAGAATTGTTCTCCTAGTCTGGCGTCAATTCGTGAAAGTGTCTATCATGCGTTGGAAATGATAAACTGATATAATTTACCACTTTTTGAACAAGGTTTTCCTTTAAACTTGGGTTGCACAAGGTAAAAAAGATACAAGTCATTGCTTCATTGCTTCATGAATTAATCGTGGAAGAACACCTCTGAGCAAAGTTCCCGTAGAATCAGCTGTTCATATGTCATAAAAGACTAATCAGTAGCACGTCGATTTCCTGAATCGCCTCGTACTAACTTTCATGCTTCACGAATATAAAGGTCCTTTTGGTTTAACTCTAATAGTTTTCCGTGTTTGCAAATTTCTTTGTCGGTTTTCACTAGAATACACGAGCGCCATTGCGCATAATGTGATTCGTATCACATTCACTTTGCTTCTCATAAAGAATTTGCTTTTCTACGTTTCTTCAGACTTCTTTTAACTCAGACTTGTAAGTTTTTTAGTCTACTGTAAAAGAAGACTATTGTGAAGGCTTTTGTCTATCCGTTCTCACTTTTTCTGTCCGCCCTCAGATCTTAAAAACTGCTGAGGCTAGAAGGCTGCAAATTGGTATGTTGATCATCCACCCACCAATCATCAAACATACCAAATTACAGCCCGCTGGCCTCAGTAGTTTTTAGTTTATTTAAGGTTAAAGTTAGCCGTAATCGTATTCCTGGTACCTATATAGGTACCGTGGCTGAGTTTCATGGGCCCCGGCTAAGAATTTCATGGGCCGTGGCTGGGGCCACCATCGGACCGTGGCTGAGTTTCATGGGCCGCGGGTAAGAATTTCATGGGCAGTGGCTGAGGCCACCACTGGACCGTGGCTGAGTTTCATTGGCCGCGGCTGAAAGTTTCATACAGCATTATACGCTGTACAGAAAACCCGATTGTGCCGAAGAAACTTCGGCGCATTTTTTTACTTGTTTTATCTTGCACAGAATCCAAGTTTGCCATAATTCAGCAAAGTTCCCAAACGCCCAATACGATCCGCCGAATATCTATTCTTTGCAGAAGTTTCGCCCCCAGGAACGTTTATTGCTACACTTGAGGAAAATGTTTCGGTTTGAGAATACCTCCGAACGTTTATTTTCTAAGATGCACAGATGTCAAAAAAAGAATAAAAACCTCTACTCGGTTTGTTCGCATATTCTAAGCATATAAGTTTTCTTATTTCCCGTTTATGAAAATAAATGGGAAAAATGGTAGGCTGAAACTTGTTAAAAAGTCTCCTTTATATGAGACATCGACTGTTTTATCAAACCTTAACCTCCCTATTTCCTCGATTTATCTCATTTTTACTTTGTCGTATATTAGCTACATGATATTTTGATACAAATTGATATTTTGACAAGCGCATTTACAAAATTCTCATTAACTTGTCACCCATAGTTCACCATTTTTTTTTTTCTTTCCCTCTCTTTGTGAAATATGTGATAAAAGAATTTTACATGATTTCAGTGCCTGAAAAGCTGAGAACAATTCTTATAAACAAAGAATACGAAAAATACTTGGATTCAACTTCCTTATTTTTCGTTATTTTTCATTAACAGAATAGATAAAAGTATAAACGAACTTTACTAATCATGATCCATTTTTCACTTTCAAAGCCCAACCAAAAGAAAAGTCGGCAATATTTTCCTCCAGTATTTTTGTTAATACTGTTATCACGTCGATTTTCTCTCCTTTTTTCCCTCGTTTCTACCCCCCAAACCTTTTTATTCTGACGTCCCTTTTTACTCTTCATTTTTAATCTTTTTTTTTCATTTTTTATCCGTCTCCTGCAACTCTTTTAGCAAAAATGTCCTTTGACCAATGCGAAGACTCAAAGGAGAATCAAAGCGTGAGTATAACGCAGCGTGGCAGAGGGCTGGGAGGGGGTTATGGGTCCGGGAGCGAGGGTGGGGGGAGGGGGGAGAGTGCTGGGCATCAAAGAATATGTAAATTCGGGTCCTCAGTGACACTGCAGGACGCTCCGGTGTCCTCGCGATCATTTTTGACGACGGTGAGCCTTAGGGATTTCATTCTATCCTTTTTAAGTGCACTCTTCAGGATTCCTTCTCGTGTTGTGCTGTGTCATCATATGTTTCCAATTTGTTTAAAATTTTTCTGTTTTCTAACAAATTTTTTACTGAGTCCTACTTATTTAAATCTTAACTGGACAAAATTTTTTGTCTGCCCTTAAGCGAACATTGCAGCCGGTTTTTTGGTCCAGATAAGTTTCGCTGGAAATGTGTCTTATTAGATTATTACAGAAAAAACATTCCGCGCATCAACCACTGCTAAATGGTTATAAAGATTTATATATCATTATTGAATTAGTTCTGTTGTAATATGACTGGCAAGGCATTAGCGTTACTTTTGTCTTTTAATGCTTAATCTCTACTTATTACTTTTTCATAAAAGTAAACTAAAAGTTGCACTACATTTATGACATTAATTATCAGCTGAGATAATTACGTTCGCATTAGTTCTTCTTAATGTTACATTAAAAATCCATCCATGAAAAAGTTACAATGATGGAAATATACTGATGTCCGAATACGTCCTTTTGACGTAGAAACTTGCATGGTTAATCCATTAGCGCATATACCCGCATATAACGTGATCAAAATAAACAAAGTGTCTCGCAAAACTTCCAGTCACCTTATAATAAGGTGTTTCTTCAAAGAGAGTTTACTATAATACCATTACTATTAAATATCCAAGATTAAAACACATAAAAGCCTTTACATTACTATATTTATGTACTGTACTATATAATACATAAACAGATATAAATTAACTATATAAATGAAGATTTTCCCAGTTACTTTCATCACTTTGAATAAAACAAATTCGCGTTGCAATAGTATCTTTAGTACTGAGCAGTAAAGAATCTATATTTCAATATTTTCTTAGGATTTCATAACCTTTCTGTAAGAAAATAGATGTATGAATAATAAGCATATACTGTGTAATAAAATCACACGAGTTTCTTAGGAACTGCAATACAAACTTAATCTTCGATATATTTTTAAATTTTGGAGAGTTAAAATCAAGTCCTCTTGGCAAGCTTAATGATTACTTTTTTGACAGATGAAAAATTTGAAATGAAAGTGTTGCGTGAATAAATAGGTTGGGTAGAGAAATAGATAAACAGCTTAGAGAGAGAGAGAGAGAGAGAGAGAGAGAAATCCTGGAATGTTTTACCATAAGACAGCAATGTTAAGAGAATCTAATATTCTTCCCAGGTAACTGCTGATCGCATAAGATGCTCGGGAGTCTTGGCAAGAAAAAAAGGCTGAACTTTAAATACAATACATAAATCTATTCTGCATCAATTCAGAATTCAAAAGAAACTTTTGAATCTGAGGTTCAGGATTTATTATGTATTCGAAGAGAAACAGCTCGTCGGACATCATGAAAAATTCGTATTGTTTAAGAATAATAAAAAAAAAATCTATCACACAGATACTTGAAGAGAGACGAAAGAAAAGAAAATGGGAAATATTTACAGAGACACGGAATAAATATAACAATACCACCATGAATAACCTGAGCTGACGTCAATCACTGTATCCAATCTGGAATGTTCGAGATAGCGAACTGTCTCGAGCCAGTTTGAATTGTCCCAGAAAATTGGATTTTTTTTTATTTGAATTTCTGTCATTACTGTTTTTCTCTTATCAGTTTATTTACACTGCTCTTCTTAAACATTCAAAATTTAAATAACTTAATCTTGGCATATTCGATTACCTTAATCTTGGCATATTCGATTACCTTAATGTTATCAATCCTTTCGTGTCGAAGATTAAGGACAACTCTCTTCATAGCACTCTCATAGTTGGTAAAGGAAGGGTGATGTGAGATGCGAAGAGAAACTGTCACCATTCACTATACAAATGAATTTCGTGGAAGAAAAGCATGCTAAGTCTAACTCACAATACGTGAAAGGAAATTTCATATGAAATTACTTCTTTCCTTATAATATACATCTTCCCGAAAATGTACAGGTAATGCACTGGTTTCTTTTAACAGAACTACTGCACTCGGTTTAGTCTGCACCAGTACAATACAGTGTTTAGATCTACACTGAACGCAATTTAACAAGACTGAAAACAAAAGTACCAGAGGAAGGTTGCAGAGGAACCGGGCAGGAGTTTGATTTGTGATAAGTAAAATCCTTAGTTTAGTGATAGTTATAAAAGTTTAAAAGTGCTACGAAGGAGAGTATTTTAAAGGGGGGAACATGGCAAAGAAATAGAACATGTAATACCGGAATACAAAGAGAGATAGCAAAATTAGCAGATTTAGTAAACAATAAATAATCACAATGTAGGTTTGTAATGAATTAACAGTGAGCGTAAAGCCATGCGCATATAGTCTAATTGACACGGTCTTACGTCCGGCTTGATTATAAGTCTATTTCGTCCTTCGCTTTTTAATAACTCTGATGAACATTAATTCTGACTGTCGTTTCATCATACCCCGTTGCCTTCAGCAGGTAAATCTGATAACAGTTATGAAAAACAACACCGAGAACAACACACCGGCAACAGCAATAATAATAATGACAATTAACACGATATTCAAAAGATATTTAAGGTTACTGTACAAAGAAATATAACTGAAATGAAGCAATATAGGTGACAGGCTCATGAAGGTTACCTTTAACAAGTAATCGAACCCTTTTAAATTAGATTACAGAATCAATGAAAATATAATCCACTCGGTTAAACATTTGGAAACCGAGTGACTGTTCTTGAAATCAGTGTGTCGCTCCTCTGTAGAACTTACTTCAATCTTTCATACAGATTAAATTTATTCTGTCTTCAGAACCTCGAGTAGACTACGATAGAAATTCATCAGAAAAAGAAGGAATAAATAAAGGCTAATCTTACAAAAAATCTCTAAACTATATAATAAATTCATTTGAACACATCATCATCGTCAAATGAGGTTATTAACTCCACAACTGTGCAAAGCCTGTGGTACACAAAGTGGACGAAAAAGCATATACAATTACCCAGGGAAGTACAATAGATTAAACAGGACGGCAGTGTAATTAATAATCAGACCATTTGGAAGGACAATAACATGGCAGTTATCAGACTGCACGAGTGCATCTGACATTTTTAAAACAAACAGTTATTGGGTACAATATGAGATGGAGAATTGTGCTGACATCAACTCGGGAAATCTCAGCGTTGAATATTACCTTCCCGGCAGGATATCCAGCATGCAAGCATGAGCTTGGAGAAAAGAAATAAAAAACTCTCCTGGTAGGATGGCAGGTAAGCAACCAGTAGCTCGACGAGAAAAAAGGCTTTCCTGTAAGACCTCTTGAGGATAATAGCTATCCTGGTAAGACGTTAGGCAACCAACCAGGAGCTATAAAAACATAATCTGTGGCATTATGTCAAACAAGCAACCAGAAGCTCAAAGAAACAAACTCTCCTGGTAGAATGTCCAGCAAGCAACCAGTACATCGAAGGAAAAACCTTTTCCATCAAGATGTTGTGCAAGGTACCAGTAGTTCAAGGAAAAAAGTTCTTCTGATACGATGCTGTACAAGCAACCAGTAGCTTGAAAAAACTTTCCAGGTAGGATGTTCAATGTAAACAACCAGTAGCTCGAAGAAAAAAACCTGTCTGGTATGTAGTCGAGCAAGCAACCATTAGATCGAAGAAAAAGCTCTTCTGGTTGGTTGCCGAGTAAGCAATCAGTAGTTTGAAGACCCGGCTTTCTGTTAGAATGTCAGGCGAGTTAGAAAAAAAAAAAAAAGCTCTCCTGATAGATTTCGAGTTGACAACCAATAGTTGGAAGAAATAAGCTCTTGTAGTAGGATGTTGAACCAGCAACCAGGAGCTCCAAGCAAAAAGCTCATCCAGAGGATGACAAGCCAGCAACCAAAGAAAAGGCTTTTCTTGTGCATTATCAAAGCAAGAAAGCACTAACCCCAAGACAAAAGCTTTCATGGTATGTTGTCAAGCAGCATTCAACAGCTTGAAGTGAAAACCGCTCCTTTAAGGATCTTGTAGCTCGAAGAATAGAGCTTCTACTACAAAATCGAGCCACCAACCAGGAGGTCGAAAAGAGAGAGAGAGAAAAAAAAGCTTTCCCGATACGATGCCGTGCCCGCGACCAGGTACTGGCTGAAAAATCACCGTTGAATGATTAAGCTTCATGGGATTATAACGTGATTACATCTCTGGCGAGATCCTGTGTCCTTTGATGGGCAAGTAATGGAGTAGAAGTTTTTAACGTCCTTCCAGAGACTGAACGCAATTACTTTAGTCTATGATGAGAGAGAGAGAGAGAGAGAGAGAGAGAGAGAGAGAGAGAGAGAGAGAGAGAGAGAGAGAGAGAGAGAATCATTTGAAATGTGTAACCTGTCTCTAATATGATTTGTCATGAAGTGCTTTCATAATTTCGACTCGCAGTCAGATAAAAAGACGCTTTTATGACTCCAATAAAAGGTCACTTTTTGACTTCATATGACATGCAGTATGCGTCCTTAATTTTGCGTTCTTTTTCAAGTTAATTGCATGAAAGAAAAAATTTCACGTTTCACAGTAATTAATTTCACAAAAGAACTGGTTCGTAACACTAAGGTAAATTTAAACATTATTCTCATGTTATCTCCATGATTGAATATTTATTGCAACTGACATATTTACTCAGTTTTGAACTGTGTCACCGTTACTTAGCAAAGTAAGCTTTGGGGTATAAATAGTCATGAAATGCTTGTAAAAAATCGAGCAAATAATGTATAAATAAGCTATACATTTTTTTCACAGCTACAAGGCTTAACACATTCATATATCAGTTCAAAATGCTGAAACTGAGTTGGTCATTTACCGTGTAAATTGTTATGGAAATAATCCTTGGAAAATGTATTTTAGCAATATTTTATGATAAAGGTAGGTATTCTCGGCAGTTGCTTGCTTGCTTCTAGTAATAACTTGTGAATATAAGTTAGTTTGCATATATCTACGTTTTTGAATCAGGTAAACATTCTGTCTCATAATGTTCCTTGAATCAAATAATTTACAATTTTTTTAAGGTGTTCTTGCAATACACTAAGGTAATTGAAGTGCATTAAGTTT
>NC_089758.1:17939233-17941733 GCF_040412425.1 Macrobrachium rosenbergii
TCGAAATTCAGTATTTTGCATACCCGAAAACCTGTTCCTCGGTGTTACAGTTATGTGAATTCACTAGCAAAAATCGTGGCGTGTAGCTACTGGGAATGAGGAGAAAATTTGAATGTTAAAAAATGAATAATGAATAAGAAAACTGTATCAATGTTTAATCAAGATATATATATATATATATATATATATATATATATATATATATATATATGTGTGTGTGTGTGTGTGTGTGTGTGAGTGTGTATACACACACAGACAAACACACATATATATATATACATATATACATATATATAATATCACCTTCCAATACGTTAGAGAAAGTAGAACACTGGTACTCTTTGTCCAGTTACTCAGTCTCATTGATCTACCTATGATTCTGTTAGGCCTGTTATCATCCTCATTATCCATTGATCAGAAAAGGCTGGGTCATCTAAGTGCCAGGCTATGACCTTGAGTGCTGCTGTGTACAAGTAACTTGCTCACTTGGGTGAAGAAAAGAATAACAGTTATACTGTATAAGGCTCTGATGGAATGTTGGGTATAAAAATATGATCTGACTTAAGTAATTATCAGCCATTAACTGATCCTCTTGTTATTAGGAAGAAGGCCTTCAGGTTACGTGTAATTTTTACGAGACAGGGAAACAGTAGATAATAATATCTATTTGTCTTGTTAAAAAAGATAACAAAAAACCGACACATTGTAGATATCAGTGATTAACTGCTCTCCCTAACAAAAGAAAGAAGATCGTCAAGCGCACAAAGAAAAAAAAACTTCCCCTTCATCGATCGAAGCGTCAATAAGTCGAGGAAATGGTCGGCGGTAACGGAGGTACTTTGAAATATATGGGGCAAATCACTCCAATATCCTGAGCTCTTGCCTAATATGCAGGGCCAAGACAACACCCTCCCCGAAACAATTTCCGTTATTTTCTGAGGGGAGGAGAGGAGCTTTTCCCCTTGCAAGTTCGAGGCACTGAGAGGGGAGACGAGTGTCAGGATAAGAGCGAAACTCAAGATCCCATGAGCGGATGATTCAGTTTCGGGAGGCAGCAGAGGAGAGGAGGAGGAGGAGGAGGAGGAGGAGGAGGTGGAGGTGGAGGAGGTGTTCCAAGAAGGTTATTCCGGGAAAGGGGGAGGGGCTTGTTTTCAGGAATATTGAAGAGGAGGGTGAAAAATCAAGCGAGAAAGAGGAGCATTTATGGGAAAGTTATGAAGAAAGAATGGAAAGGATAAAGATGGCAAATAAAAAAAAAAAAGATTTCTAGAAGTATAAGCCGGGTAGAATACCGAGGAAAAAGTATTTCACTGGAGTGAATGCGTGAAAAAAAGGGTATTCTTGACCAGGGAGGGCCCCACCAAGAAGAAGCAAGGTAAGGGCTGTGGGTTCTTGGGGGGTGGTGTCAAGAGGTAGTCACGGCAAGAGTGATATGAAAATACGGACGAAAACTGGCGATCCCTTTGTCTCGTCAGCGCGATTTGATGGGCTCGACTTTAGAGTTTAAAATTCAATTATACGATTTGGAGATTGACAAGACTAACAAGGATCCGAGAGGGGACTAAGGCTGGTAGAAGAGGGGACGGGAGGAGATTACGTGAATGTAAAAGCACTGGATCTGACGTGGGGACGCGTCACCTAGTTAAGAGAGGGATGCACTTTCGACATCTTGTCCTAAAACCTATTTACTTATTTCGCTGCATAATGGAGTCAAATACAATGAGGGACAAGTATGTAGATTTACTTAGAGAGAGAGAGAGAGAGAGAGAGAGAGAGAGACAGAGAGAGAGAGAGAGAGAGAGAGAGAGGGCTCATTTCACAGTAGTGTATTTTCACGCTGTCCGGTAGGAGCTATCAAATCCGAAACTATGTCCTTTACAGGCACATAATAAGAAATTACCTTAATTCATAAATGCCACCGACACCCAAGCCGACAAATACATGGAGGCACCTTCAACGCGAGACTCACAAGCAAAGATATCCCCATCTTTGCCTACAACTGACAATTCACGATCTCTTTTCCGAATTCAAACAAACATGCCCTCATAAATTACTTGGGCTGGCGGTCGAAGCAACGTCGGGAAGATCTATGTACATGTTTCAGGGTCATTGTGACAGCAATGTCCTGAACTTTTCCAGCACTGTTCAGGTGACCCACAAGGTAAATACGTAAAGAATGGCCGAAGGCTAATCGATTCAGATAAAATAGGAGATTATAAATCTCGGAAAGGTAAGTGGAAATGATAAAGTCAACATGCATAAACATAGCTCAGTCAGTTCTTTTGATTGTTCCGACTGTTTGCCGTGAGTCGGTCGGTCTTTATGTCTGTCTGGCTGTCTCCACTGACAATGATGTTTATTCTCTCCTATACCTAGATTCGTGATTCCTGTACATTTATAACCGGGGTATTAACTGGGACTTTTAAACTGTTCCTCCTGGTGGTGATATTTTTCCCTCTCTCTCTCTCTCTCTCTCTCTCTCTCTCTCTCTCTCTCTCTG
>NC_089758.1:17949233-17959233 GCF_040412425.1 Macrobrachium rosenbergii
AGAAAGAGGTCGCCTACGACTTACAGGATCAGATTGGTCTACTGGCAAGGAATAAATTAGGGATTCCTTTAAATTTGCAGATGAGGATAAGAACATGATAATGGTGATTTTAAGGACATTTGGAAAATGCATAATAATAATAATTATAATGATAAAGTGCAGAAAAACCTAGTTAAAATCTGGCATAGTTTCTTTCCACCAGCATCACTATTGCTAAATCTGGTTTACATTTTTTTCCTTTGAAAGTTGTATTTGAACTTTAATATCTGATAGATCAAAATAGCGACTTGCTTTTCTTGACTATTTCCTTTGTAAGATGATAAACAAAACATTAACTACAAATATCTTCTACATTTACTGGCCATATTTAGGTCATGAGTAGTAAATGAGTTTATCCCTTTGCTTATAATGACCATAAATAGGGCATCATTAAGAAAAGATGTCAATATTTAAAAAAAAAGTAGTGATGTAATTAGTAGTTGTCAATGATCGCTTATGGTGGTAATCAATCTGACATTAATTAGAAATTTATTACCGTTAGTCGAATTTAAGAGATTCCTATAAAGGATTAGTATTCAACACTGGCGACTTTGACTCTTTCATGCCTTATATTTCAACAGACTCAGATTTAATTTTTGTTTTCTATATTTCAGAGGAATCAATGAAACTTCAAGGAAATTCACCCAAGTTCTGACTGGTATAAGTGTTCCATAAAGTAAAGAAATAAACAACGTCACCTTAAGTAACCTCGATCCTGAAAAATAAATAAGTTTCTTCGGCGCAATCGAGTATTCTGTACAGCGTATAATGCTGTATGAAACTCTCAGCCACGGCCCATGAAACTCTTAGCCGCGGCTCATGAAACTTTCAACCACGGCCCGGTGGTGGCCTGTGTTTTTGGCACCTGTAGCGGTGTCAGACGTACGATCATGCCTAACTTTAACCTTGAATAATATAAAAACTACTGAGGCTAGAGGGCTGCAATTTGGTATGTTTGATGATTGGAAGGTGGATGATCAACATACCAATTTGCAGCCCTCTAGCCTCAGTAGTTTTTAAGACCCGAGGGCGGACAGAAAAAGTGCGGACGGACAGACAAAGCCGTCTCAATAATATTCTTTTACAGAAAACTACAAACCTCAATAATATTCTTTTACAGAAAACTACAAACTGAAACAAAGAAAAGCGCCTTCACGGATTCTTTCTTGTCGGGTTATAGCAAATTCTCCTCGTAATAAATAAATATTGCAAGGTAAAGCGGATAAAAGAGCCGTTATTAACTATTGCTTCCTTTCTACGGAAATGAAAACTGCCCCATGAATAAATACTTATTTCGAAAGGTCACTAGAACGCAATTTCCTCTTACCTTGTTACAAGTATTTTCATGAAGATATCGTCAAGGTATCTTTGCATTTAAGATAAAGTAAAATTTTTCTTAAATTCAAATTTAAAACTAATCTTAAACAACGTATGGCTTTCTGTATCCCTCCTTTACCAAATCTCACTCTCTCTATCTTATCCAGTCAATTATTTCTTTATTTAGCTCTCCTTTTCCATATCTATCTATCTATAAGTTTCTTCAACCACATTTCTGTATATCTTGCTGTTTATCAGCCTATCTCTGTTCCACGGTTAAATGTGAGATATTTCATTCACTTAATTTGTCGTTCTTACGTATTGTCCTTAAAACAGCCTAGAAACTGCCTTTAAGGTTGGAGGGAAGAAGGGGGGGGGGCACAATATGGTCTCTCGTACCCCCTCGATCGCTTCAAAGATTAACTTCTGACCCATTCTTACGAAGGAACAACTTTTTCTTCAAAAACTTTTCATTCGGCGAGAAATTTCATCTCTTCCTTTCAAGAACTGCACCGCAGCTTTGGTCACTCTGAGTTCCAGACTGCCTCCGAGAGCCCCTCGCATTAGCGATGATTCGGATTTCCAGACTAGAGCTTAAAGAAACTCAGGAATATATATGTGTAAATACATAAGCATGTTTGTTTGTGTTACTTTTATATATATATGTATTATATATATACATATATATTTATACATATACACACATACAAATATGTATGTATGTATATATATATATATATATATATATATATATATATATATATATATATATATATATATATATATATATATATATATATATATAAAACAGGACATATAGCTGTAAGCTTCATAGTAGTTACTAAGGGGCATCCAGGAAAGGCAGCACGTATATAAAAATAACAGTTTATTTTGCCGACGGCGTTTCGCAATACCTCATTGTATCTTCAAGGCTAAACTGAGTTAGCCTTGAAGATGAAATGAGAGATTGCGGAACGCCGCGGGCAAATTAAACCGTTGTTTTTATATGCGTGCTTCATTTTCCTGGATGGCCCCTTTATATATATATATATATATATATATATATATATATATATATATATATATATATATATATATATATATATATCCAAGCAGCAGTAATACAGCCAGATATACCTGTCAATCCTCTTACCATTCGGTCGTTATTTAAGTACAAAGATCGTTTATGCCCTTATATGTCCTCCGGGTGTGCGTATAGCTATACGTGTCCTAAATGTAATTTAGGAACTTATATTGGATCCACTAGGAAGCTTCTGAAGGCACGCATAGCCTCTCATCGTGGAGTAAGCTATAGGACAGGCAGTAAAATTACAAACCCAGAGTTTCCGAATATTAGAAATCATTCTAGAATGTGGAAAACTTCCAATGAAAATGAGGACTTTTCAGTTTTAGGGCGAGCTAACAGTAGCCATGAATTGACCATTTTAGAATCGTTAATGATTAAACGACTCGTCCCCTTGTTAAATAGCCAAACCTCCGCCGGCACACTGTACCTCTCTCAGTCTTTCGTTTTCTCTTCAGTCTTAACATTGCCAATCAATAAGTTGGTCTAGATCCGTTTACCGTTTATATTGTATTTTTTTGGGGGGGTGGGGAGAGAGAGAGAGAGAGAGAGATTTTGTTTTGTTTTTTAAGCTGTCCTTTTTAATTGTTCCATCTAATTTTTCTGTAATTTGTAATCCATTGTGCAGTCTTAATTTTTAAATCTAAATTTATAGCCTTTCTGTAATTCATGTTATTTATTTTGAACAGCTCTCGAAAATGTAATGAAGACATTACGAAACGTCGGGGAATAAATTGACCCTTTTTAACAAGTCTTTATTGCCGCCTCCCCACTGATATATATATATATATATATATATATATATATATATATATATATATATATATATATATATATATATATATATATATATATATGTATATATATATATATATATATATATATATATATATATATATATATATATATATATATATATATATATATATATATATACTATAATGGAAGTGTTTACGAAGCTATTTTGATTTCATACGCAAGACTTGGTCGTTTTTGTCCTCTCTCTCCCCCAGCCCAACTATCGCCCTCTTTTTTTGTCTCTCAATTCTGAGCGTTTATCTTCAGTAATTTCCATACGACCAGCAATCAGTCCGGCTTTAAGTCCATTCCTCTCCCCTCTTTAAGCTCCCTTTATTATGTTTGCTTTCTATCCTTCTTTATCTCTCTACCGGCGTTCGTCTTTCTCTCTCTCTCTCTTTCTCTTTCTCCTCTGATCTCCGTTTTTGCTTCGCACTGATAATCTTCGTGAAAATTTTCCGCGAGGAGTTATCTTCTTGTTGAAGCGAATGAGTGAATTCATTGAATTCGGGATTGAATATTTACTTGATTCATTTATCAGTTTTCATGGAATTTACCATTAATAGATACTCGAGTGAGAGGATTAAAATGTTTCTCGTTTTTGAGTTAATAAGGAAGATATTGAAATTAGGGTTCATTTATTCTCGTGTGTGTGTATGTATATATATATATATATATATATATATATATATATATATATATATATATATATATATATATATATATATACACACATATATATATATATATATATATATATATATATATATATATATAAATATTTATATATATAACTATCTATCTGTATCTATATAGTTGGGTGAGAGACATTTATCAAGCTCTTAGGCATTATATATGTATATATATATATATACATAGATATATATATATATATATATATATATATATATATATATATATATAGTATATATATATATAAATAGATACATATATTAATACATATGTATATATACACATATACATACATATATAGGTGTATATGTGGTTCTGTGGGCAAGGGACGGCGTTTGAAAGTCCGTGATGCGAGGCGATGAGCATGTTTGTTTGTGTTACTTTTATGGAATGGCAGTTAGCACGAATATAAAAAGACACAAATTTCAGACACCATTCTTGAGATGAAAACTGGAAAACATGAAGCTGACGCCGTTCCAGTAAAGAGTAAAATTTGCATATGTTGAAGTCCTGAACTCGTTGTTAAAAAAAGAAAAGAGGAAAAAAGAAATGAACTCGAATGGCTCCTGAATTCTGAATTTCTTCCGCGTCATTTCTCCGTCGACTATTTTTGCATGCTCTGTTTAAGAGCGAAACCAGCATAAAAGCATGCTGCAGTTCTGAAGATTCTTGTCAGTAACAATTATTTTTTTTATCGTGTTTTGATAATGTAACGAAAGTATACTTCAAATTTGTTTTTCAGCTGGTAGTTGAAATCCAAGTAAAATCGTTTGTAATGTTTGAATCAAGTGAGCAAACATACAGGGTTAGACGGTTGGTAAGGATTATTAGGCTGCGTGTCAAGCGACAGTTTTCTCCTTTTTTTTGTTTACAACTTGTCATTAACTTTGCCTCATATTAACTACAATGTTACCAACAATGTTGCCATCTAGAAACACTGGCTGGCATGCTACCACACTTATAATGATGGTAGTATGAGTATTTTCCATCCTTACATATTATAAATACGGGTACTCAACTAGGTGCTGACCCGACCCAAAGCTGTACACTGTCTTTGACCCAACGGCATTACCACATACATACATGCATACATACATAAACATGACACACACACAAATATATATATATATATATATATATATATATATATATATATATATATATATATATATACTGTATATATATATAAATACTTTAGTAAACCTTTTTAAGGGTTGACCCCAGAGGGCTTAGGCCTCCTGTTTCCAAAGAATGTTTTTGGGATGAGGTTGCTAGTCCTGTGCCCACAAATTCCCAAGGGGTTTACATGTAGTCACCCATCCAAGCACTGGCCGGAACAAACGTTGCTTGATTTAAACGTTGGTCGAAGTACCATACCACATATGCATGACTACAAAGAATATATAAATCACTAGATAATTGCAGAAATTAATTTATATCTAAATAAGATACCGATAACTCAAACTATGATGAGGTCCACCCAAAAGAAAAAATAGAGAGAGACAGAGAGAGACAGAGAGAGAGAGAGAGAGAGAGAGAGAGAGGGAAAAAAAAGGCCGGCGTAAGCGCGCTGGCCCCTTCCTTCCACTTCCAGCAAACTTTCTCTCTGTGTGTCCTTCCCCCAAAGATAATTCCTTAATAATGGCTCTCCCGTTGCGGTAATGGCTGACAATGGAGTCTTATATTAACAAAAATGGAATTATTTATTTGGAATGGCGGTGGTAAGGAAGGGGGAGCGGTCTCGCTGATTTCCTTTGTGTCTACGGGACTCTGTCAATCATTATTAAAGCCCTCTCTCTCTCTCTCTCTCTCTCTCTCTCTCTCTCTGTTAGATTTTCTTTCGCTTACTCTTCAGAGAGTATTTTTTTTCCAAAATCTCGTGTAACTCGTTGGAAAACTCTCTCTCTCTCTCTCTCTCTCTCTCTCTCTCTCTCTCTCTCTCTCTCTCTCTCTCTCTCTCTCTCTCTCTGTTAGTTTTTCTTTTCGTCACTCCTCATAGAGTACTTTTTTCCAAAGTCTCGCTTAATTCGTTGGAAAAGTCTGTCTGTCTGTCTGTCTCTCTCTCTCTCTCTCTCTCTCTCTCTCTCTCTCTCTCTCTCTCTCTCTCTCTCTCATTCTTGTTTCTCTTGGCTAGTTTTTTGTTCAATACTCTTCATGGAATATTTTTTTCTCAAAATCTCGCTTAACTCATTAGTCTCTCTCTCTCTCTCTCTCTCTCTCTCTCTCTCTCTCTCTCTCTCTCTCTCTCTCTCTCTCTCATATTTTGTTGGGGTTTACTTAAAAAATTATCATTACGCCATCTATAATAACCTAACCTTTAAACTATTCCTTTTATTCGTCGATTATATGTTAATTCTTTCTCTTCCCTCTTCAGTAACAATTGTTTGTAAGGTTATCTAGTTTCTTATTATTTTAATGCAGGTGCCGACGGGATGGGCAACCAAATACCAGTATCTACCTCAGGTCTGATCTAGGAAAGAAAAAGGAAGTAATTGGGTATGTCCACGAAGAAAGTGAGCGACACGCATCTCAAAGGAAAAATGAATTTCACAAAATGCTTTCAATTTACTGATGCCAAATATAGGTTTCACTGTGAAAATGTATTAAATAGCATGTAATGTTAGTTATATACTGGTGAAGCCATAAACATCAATACAAAGAATGCTCGCGAATGTTAACAATATCTAAATTTTACGAAGTCAAAGGTCATCTTTGTTCATGCCATAAATAATTAAACTGAATCTAATTTGCTTAACTAGCATATGGCATAAGTACAAAGGAACAAGAAATAAGTCTTCTGGCTTATGCGAGTCCTATATTTTTTGGCATGGCTTTTTTTTTTTTTTTTTAACTTGAAAATGGATTTGCTTCACTGGGTAACGGCTCCAGGAACTTCATTATAACTGAACAATTTCCATCACATTATAAGTCATCCAGTAATATAAACGTATGAATTTTATTTTTTCCCCTCCAGTAATCATGGAAAGTTAGAAAAGAGAATAATGGCAATGTTCTTATAGACGAGTATAAAAAAATTTTTGTGTCAATTTCAGCACAAAACATTCCCTTTTAAAAATCAATGGTTACAAGTCTCATCACTCTTTCGCTCTTTTCTAAGGTTAGATATGTCAATATATATCTATGAACATATCTCAGCAAGCATATCAGCTTTATACGGACGGTAAAGCTAGATAAACATAAAATCTATGAGAATAATTTTTCCTTTGACCTCAGTGAAGGGAAAAACCAACCACCTCGTCTAAAGGGTCACAAGTCCAGGCTTGATCGACAGAGGCGGAAAGATAAGTTTTCTATTTCGACAGTCTTTTTCTCCTCTACCCCTCTACCCTCTTTCCTTTCCTCATCCTCCTCCTCTTCCTCCTCTTTGTACTCTTACCTCGAATCCTCTTCCTCCTCCTCTTCCTTTTCCTCCTCCTTCTTTTTCCTCTTTTTCCAGTGTCTCATCCCTGCTATGTTTTCACCTTCACTTCCCTGATGGCCTTCGAAAGTTATGTGTCTTTAGATTCTTTCAGATGGATCTAATGGATTTCTTTGTGCAAGAAGTCAACAGAAATAAAAAACCCTTCTGTTAGAGTCTGGATGTCAATCGTCAATATTTTTTTCAGAGAATTTTGGTTTAAGCTTTGAAGGATTTCGAAAAATAGGCTGGGATGCCTGTTTTGAATGTTAGTGAATATGATCCACATTCCGAGCGTTTTACTAGTATGGGCATGAAGTTTCATGTCCATGGATAAATGAGCAAGGTCGTACATAAAAAATATTACCTGTTCCTCTAAACGTCATGTCATCGGAAGATATGGGATGTCAAAATATATTCATCTACTTTCAGTATGACATCAACCTTATAAATATTCCGAAGGAAGAAGAAGACAGTAAAGGTGAGTCTTATCAACACCTTATTTACTTCCCTGGTTGTACATCTAATTCACAAATAATTATTTAAATACAATATAAACTTTTCCATGCCATGCCACTAATTTCTCTTCATCCAGAACTTCTGAATCATGGTTCTTTTACCATTCTAACTATTTGTACGCCTCCCTCGTGATCAAATGACCTCTTAATGTCTTGAGATTTTTTTAGTTCTGTTATTTGTCAGTTTTAAGTATTTCCCAATTATCTATCCACCAACAGGCATGTCTTAATCTCATAGTAACTGTACCTCATTTGCATGACAACTCAGGCCAGTACTGAAACGCTTCAATCACTTATATGGTGGACATGCATTTTAAATGTTAACTGAGCATGACTATTAAGTAATTTGGCTATTAATATTCTGTAGCACGTGACAATCGAAGAATTAATGGCCTTGGCGATACGTCATAAAAAAAAACAACTAATTCTCATTCCAGTGGATAGTATCCCTTTTATTTTATTTTATTTTATTACTGTTGTAAATAGAAGGAAACGGGTATTTTTTTAGTATACATTAGTATAAATAACAATTTTCTGAGGTGGTAAGTAGCCATTGTAAATGAAATATAAAGGAAAATGAGGATTTTATGTACATCGATCACACAAAGGTTAAGTACACAAAGCAAGTGTACATGGTCTACTGAGATAATGAGTCCCTTTCAGACAGGAAACCTTAATAACATTCCTGCCCATCAATAACTTTATTTCTTATTGGGAAATGGGACATGGACTCTGGCACAAGACTTGATCATTTTCGTAATTATTATCTATTCTGGAGAAGGATTTAAAAAACTTTTCTTACAAGTAAACAGGTGACATTATTCCAGGCAAAATATAAAATTCTCTTCTTCAAAACTCGTCAAGTCCTTCCCTCCTGGGAACGTTCTACATGTGATCGAAATATATATAGCGTCAATAGGAATATGAAAGACGAATACCATCTGCAGTTTTCATATCTCTAATGGTTCAGTTATTATGGTTTAATGACGATGAAGAAAAAAAACACATCTATATTTTCTATTGGTGGCAGCTGCCATTCATATTACTCGCGCCTATAGCCTAAGTACTGGAATGCCTGCACGAATTGCATTAATACATATATTGTCAATAATGAGCATAATTATACTGACTTGGGCTTAAGAATTTATCCGTAAATGAATATGCAGACTACATATATGTGTGTGTGTGTGTGTATATATATATATATATATATATATATATATATATATATATATATATATATATATATATATATATATATATGCATATATATGTGCATGTGTGTATATATATATATATATATATATATATATATATATATATATATATATATATATATATATATGCATATATATGTGCATGTGTATATATATATATATATATATATATATATATATATATATATATATATATATATATATATATATGTGTGTGTGCGCGTGCGTGTGTCAGAGAGACAGGGAGAGAGGCAAAGAGAGACGTGCCTTTCTTGTAGATCAATAAAAAGGCATTCTGCCCAGGAGTGGTTTTGTTCCAAAATCCTTAATTTCAAATGGAGTGCATTGCTTTCTGAAGATAAGGAATCACGCACATCGAGAAGCTTCACGAAAATCTTCTAGCAGGAAATAATTGTGGATTCCTTTTCCCAATAAGATTAAGTCTTAGGATTATACTTGATGCCCTAACTACGTATACAAATTTTTTGCGAATATAAAATCATGCACAATTCCTCAGCAAAGAGAGGGTAAGGTATTATCAGTATTTGTACCCTAAGTCAGACTCATATTTGCTTTGTTCAGGGGTCTAGCTTTTCCTAGCCTGGTCGGGGTTAGAATACTTTCTCTCATAGGTTGAATTCTAATACCTGAAATAATAAATGTTTTGATGAAGTTTTCCACCCCCAAACCCCTATCCCCTCTCTCTCTCTCTCTCTCTCTCTCTCTCTCTCTCTCTCTCTCTCTCTCTCTCTCTCTCTCTCTCAACTTACTGTCTATTTCTCTGTACACACATTTTTTCTGCCGGTGCGTCCGCTCGCCTAGCAAAGTGGAGCAATTCAAATTCGAACAGTAACATGCCCGGCAGTAGATTAGGGTTATCTCTGCATTCAGTTTGAACAAGGTTTTAGAGCGCAAA
>NC_089758.1:17971733-17976733 GCF_040412425.1 Macrobrachium rosenbergii
AAGACCTAAAATATTATATAAAGTGTAGGCTCTCCATATATTCACGACTTCCTCAACAGCCTCGGGTTTTTCCTCGCTGTTTGATAGATGAACCTCCCTCGGCCTTTACCGGCCTTTTCCTTCATAAATGTCAACATTTCCTTCATAACAAGGACCTCGTAGGCGCTTAAGCGAGTCAGCAACTTTAAGAGATATATAGAGACTGTTAATGCGCTTTTAGTATTTTAAACCTTAAATAGATTGTGCGTTGGCCCTCCTGTAATCCATTGGAAAGATTACATTTTGTATTTAATGCATTCAGAACTCCGGAAATATATCATTAACTAAAATCTGCGCGCTTACGTTGGAAAATTATTTTCATATTCTGTTAAATACTTTCGTATATTTGTTTCATGGTAAAGGGCTTTACGTTTTAATTCAACTGCATAAAAGCGGACGCGCACACCTCACTGCTGTTTGTGTATTTATTTCTGTTTTGGGGGAGGAGGGGGAGAAGTGTAAAGAGAAAAGCTTAATTTGATTTACGATTGTTCACAGAAATAGGTGATCACATTAATAAACAATCCTTCAATTTTTCCAAATCTGCATTAAGAAAGATGAAGAATTCTTGTTCAGAATTTACTTTTCACAGCAATATCTGAGATTATTTTACTGGCGTCATTTAAGCAAAAGACACAAGACTTGCGTACATTACTTGATAAAGCTGGTACGCTTACAACACCAAACAGTGTGAAAAATTATTTTGTTTCAAGATACAGATTTGTCCACGCTCATTGGTCTAACTATGTTGTCGGTTGTGTATATATTTTCATTCTCGACTAAATCTCACACTAGTTCCTCTGTCCTGTTGACCTTTGCACTTTTCATATTTCTTTGGATATTCATTTGGAAACAGCTACTGACTACGCATGCGCCGAGGACGGTGGAGAAGTAAAAACCACAAGTTAAATTACTTCCTTAAAGAAAGCTAATGAGTTGGAACATGGCATTCTATGATTTTTATGGAGTTTAATTCATATTTTGAGTTTATTTTGCCTTAATTGAAACCGAAGTATTAAGAAAGCTTCATGGAAATTATATTTCCACAGCCTTGTCAATAAAATTACCTCATCCGAAATCTACGCGGATACAGAGACGTCCAGTGTTCATGGACAGCAATAAGATAATGAATAAATATTTTAATCATGAAAACCAGATTTATTCAATGGCATTCATTCCCTTCTATTCGAAAACAAATTCTCAAATAAACTTTTCGAGTTTATTTGTGGGCGGTCCAAATGTGGGCTAACTAGGATATATATTTTGGTCTTATTCAGGATGTTTAAACCCTAAGCTTTTAATTACTCATAATGAGCATTTTCTGTGCTTCGGAGCATCCATTTTGCTTGCACAGGATTGCAGCTATAAAAATGTTTTACTGAATCCTTATATATAACAGCGATTTAGAGATAATCTTAAAATTGTATTCAAGACTGCGATAATGAAGAAAATAAAACTGCATTTTTATAACCAAGATGAAAGTCGTACATACGGATTACGCGTGGTTATGATGATTAAATAACATTTGCACGATTACATATACACATACACACGCACATATATATATATATGTATGTACTGTATATATATATATATATATATATATATATATATATATATATATATATATATATATATATATATATATATATATATATATATATATATATATATACATATATATAATTATATATAATTATATATGTATACACATGTATATCTATATATGTATGAATATATATAATGTGTATATATAAATATATATATATGTGTATATATACTATACATGTGTACATATAATATATATATATGTATATATATATATATAATGTGTATATATGTATGTAATGTGTGTATATATTTACATACATACACACACACAAATATATATATATATATATATATATATATATATATATATATATATATATATATATATATATATATATATATATGTAATTCTAATATTACAATGCCCTCTTAACTTCTCGATTCTTCGCACTTTTTTGATATGCTTGTAACTACGAAGCCGTAACATCCAAACACAAGAAAGTGACCTCCTTGTGGTTAAGGTGACACGGGTTCGTCTCCCGCGACCGGCAATCACAAGTCTCTTCAATTTCTTGTCTGGATGTTAAGGCTTCGTAGTTACAAGCATATCCAAAAAAGCGCGAAGAATTCGAGAAGTTAAGAGGGCATTGTGGCTATTAGAATTACATATGTGTCTGGTAAAAGTGATCAGTGGATTCTACACACACACACACACACACACACACACACATATATATATATATATATATATATATATATATATATATATACGTATATATATATTACATATACATGTATATGTGTATGCATGTGAATATAAATAATCTATATGCTAAAAATGCGAGTCTATAAAAAAAAAAGTGATCACACTATCACTATGGCAAAGCCAAATGAGAAATACTGCACCAATAAAATAAAGCGAAAATATGCACATAAATTGACTTCGTCCATTACCGGAAAACGGAAGCTAAAAAAAAAAAAAACAAGTGTCAGTTATTTGGTCACAACTTTCGAAGTTAGACAACTGGTGTCGGGATGAGATAAATCTGGGACGCTTTGGAAAAATATGTGTTAATGCATACAGCTAATTTGAATTCGGGGCCGATGCGAATTGCATTGCCGTCGCGTTTGTTTGATTCTGAATTCGAAATGTTTGTAGTGATATCTTATTTTTGTTTATTTACTCATACTAATATATATATATATATATATATATATATATATATATATATATATATATATATATATATATATATATGAGATATATCTATGTGTGTGTGGTGTGTGTATGTGTATATACATACATATATATGCATATATATATATATGTATATAAACACACACACACACTATATATATATATATATATATATATATATATATATATATATATTTCTTACTGTGTCCATTCAGTTTTATATACATTTTTTTGTTTTACGTTGTTTTCCTTTAACAATGGGGAAAATTAAATAAAACAGAACTTCAGACCCGCAAGCTAAAATCAACAATAAATAAATCGAGAAAATAAAGTGAGTCCGCTGCAGATTTTGCAAGTAACCGTGAAACTATCGTTGACTTAAAGGTATTTTCTACTTACACTCAGGTGAAATGAATAACATTATGGTCTTGAGAATGAAATTAATATACTAAACGAGTCATTCTTGTTACTGAATGTTATATAATTCAGTAAAATACCAAAATGATGCAATGCAGGTATACTGCTTATTACAAAGAATGTGTCTAATCAGTTATTTCAGATATAATTTATTTTATATTGTAAACATTAATTTGAAAAATAGATGCTTCTATGATCTTAAAAATTTCATGTAATTAATAAAAAAATTTTTTAGGGTTTCATTTCTCTCATCTGTTAAAAATCATGATAGTTAAAAAAAAGATTAACTACAACAAACGTTTGGAACTTACAATATAAATTTCTTTCTGAATATTCAAATGTAAAGATACAACAGGTAATATATAGAGGCATTTGCGATTATTCCTTTTTTTTGTAAAAAAAAAAATATTAAGGTTACATATTCTTCCTCTTCGTTTAATACTTATGTGACCTGAAAAGTTCTGCGAGGTGTTTTTTTTTTTATTTTAAATGTGATCTCTTAAGTTTCCCAAGAAAGATCATTTTTATATATTGGACTTCGGATATTTTCGATAAAAGCAAGAATCTGTCTATAAATGCGTGAACTCAATGCCTCTTTATTTATATTTTACTTGCTTAAAACTTGATGTATGACTGTTCTGCATATCAAAATATTTAAATAAAGTTTATTTTGTCTTTTGCATTTTGATTGTTGTTATATATAATCCAATAGCAAAATTCAGTATTTGGATATCAAAAAAAATTTGAGTGAATGGCATACTAACTAAATATAATAATCGAAGTTTAGCGAATGGACTATACTTACTTATTTTTAAACAAAAAGTATTACAAAATCGTAAAAAATATTTGTTATTTGAACATGAACGTTTATGCCCATAGCTTCATGAAAATCTGCAAACAGCTTTTTTGGATACAAACAGAGAAAATTAATCATGACGTTTACAAGTACACACGTTTAGATGCCTTTTTTCTCTCTATTGCCACCAACTAATAATTATTCAAATACGACCTAAACCGCATTAAACGAAGTGCTGTCAAACTGAATAGAAATAAGAAGCAGAAGTAAAACAAACAGCAAGAGAGAAAATCCAAATAAAGACACACTCCACAAAAATAAAGATATATAAAGGGGGGTCTGTTAATTACATTAGAATTACTAACCTAGCAACCGTGGTTTCGGAGTCGTTGTAATTAAAAACATTAAACGTTTGATGGCGACATAAACGTCACATCATTCTTGTAAGATGAGGGTAAGTTAGACTCAAATGAAGGGACCCTGGGGCAGTAAATGTACCCATCTCGTTCGTCTCGTCCTAGTGTTCAACAGCCGTTTCATCACAAAAGACTAAAAATTGTTCTTCCGAGGAGAGAGAGAGAGAGAGAGAGAGAGAGAGAGAGAGAGAGAGAGAGAGAGAGAGAGGTACTGCAGCATAACAAAATCTCCCCCCACCCCCCGCCACGTCAACTCGGCGCTCGCTACCCAGCGGCGGTCCAAAATGGAGAGGACCTCTATCTAGCTTTGATATCTTTCGACGAACGGCATAAACGTTGTGTGTGTCTTTGCTCGGAAAAAAACGTTTACTTTTCTACATCAAAGGAAAACGCATAAAAGTCTCCGCAGACGTCCAATATGCTTGAAGGACCACGAAAAAGTGGAGCTGGTAGCGGTGCAAGGGGGAGGGGGGAGGGGTGGGAAGATAGGGGATGGAAGGGCGAGGTTTGGATGGCATGGATGGCAGGTTGGGTGTATGAATCATCCATCATATCACGGCTTAGAAACTGGCCGAGTTACGAC
>NC_089758.1:17981733-17989233 GCF_040412425.1 Macrobrachium rosenbergii
ATATATATATATATATATATATATATATATATATATATATATATATATACATAAATATATGTACTGTATATATATATATATATATATATATATATATATATATATATATATATATATATATATATATATATATAGTATATATATATATATATATATATATATATATATATATATATATATATCTTCTTCGTTTTAACGTGCTTTTATACCCATTTTTATATGGGGTAAGCACGGTGCCTTCTTTGAAGGACTTTGATTTGGCGGTGGGGTAGGCCGTAACCTCGACCGGCTGCCCTGCCTGACATCGCTTAGACCCCGGTAACGAATGTGTACATGTATTACCGAAACCCCCGCTCCCTTTCTCCCAGCAGCACGAGGAGAACTGGGCGGGTATTCCGACAGTTCGAGACGTGTGAGGTGTCTGTTATGTTTTTTAGAAGATGTTGGAGTGGCTTTGTTTATGTGTGTATTAGTCTGTAACATCCATTTGCTTTCAGCAAACCTATCCGTTGATTACATACGTAATCCCGGGATGTCTACACGGATAGCAAAGTTTCCGCCTCTGACTGGTCGGCTGCGGGGATTGAACCCTCGCCACAGGCTTCTATGAAGTCTGTGGTTGCCACTCTACCAACCAAGCCATCGAGGCTCTATATATATATATATTTATATATATATATATATATATATATATATATATATATATATATATATATATATATATATATATATATATATATATATATCTTAGTTACGGATCATGCCTTTAGGACAAGTCAAGTGCTAATTCAAAGCTCAAGGAGAAATTAAAAACAATCGAAAATACAAAATAAAGCCTATTTTGAACGATGCCTATTTGACAGCGTGTGTGCAGACACTAATAAAGACGAAATTGAGGTGTTTAATAATTCCTAGGAAAACGCTTTTCTCTATTTCCCTATAAGAAATCTATTCTAACCGTAAATTTAGGCGATAAGAGGAGGAAGAAAAAAGAAGAAAAACATAAAAAGCGGTGCATATTTTGAACCTCTTTATCGTACCCCTCAACACCGCCATTGTGAGAGGGGGGGGGGGCGGTCGCCCAGGCCGCCGTATGCCTTCCAGATCCTACGCCTTCGGAATGCCAATGAGCCCTGGGGACACTCTTGAGGGACATGATACCTTTTCTAGGATTTCAGGAAGGACCCTATAAAAGCGACATTGCGGACTTCCTACCTCCCCCGCCTCTCTCCCCCGACAGAGTCACTCACCCAACCCAACCTCTCCCGTTCACCATCTCTCTCTCTCTCTCCCTCTTTCTGTCATCAGGAATGTCTCCGGTTCTCTTGATATGGGAATATGAGGGTCTTCGGAGTCAGCTCCAATCGCTTAGGAGGAAATCAGACGATCTACGCTCCCATCACGAGCGAGGGTCCTTGCGTTGCATTTACCTTTCTCGTGAAGAGGAAGGGATGCATATTTATATCTTTATATGTGCATACACAAACGCTCGCGCGCGCACACACACACACACACACACACACACACACACATCTACATATATTTATATATAATATACTGTATATATACATACATACATATATATATATATATATATATATATATATATATATATATATACTATATATATATATATATATATATATATATATATATATATATATATATATATATATATATATATATATATATATATATATGTGAATTTTTCACTAATATACAAGGTTAGTGTTTTATGCTCACAAACACTATGTTATAAATACCCCGGAATATACAGTTTACTTTACCTTGGAAAAAATATTAAACTGAAGGGAATTATATATGATAAGTGTATTTGCATCGGCAAGGATTCGGTTAAGTGAATTTTATGCTTGGCGGAGTTATCAAACCATAAAGGCATCTATAAAAAATATCTACCCTTAATAATATATTCAAATTTTATTGACGACTTTCAGTTTGAGACAAGCAATACATTACAATCTTTCATAAAACACAGGACTATAAAGGTTTATGTATGAGTGTTGGGTCTATAATCTTAACCAAAATTATACGCATACATTTACTGAGAGGTTACTATCTTTTTCACGCATCACCATTCCTTCTTGACCTAGCTGTCCCTAAGTCGGTACAAAGACCAGTCTCCCTGGGGATGTTGTGGAATTGGAACTTCAAAAGTTCAAGCGAAGATGCATCGCATTACTACCTAAAGCAGTTCTTGTATTTTAATAATATACTTACATTCTTATCTATTCATCTATTAATTTGCTAATATATTTTTCTTCTCTAATAACTGATCTCTTCTTTCTGTATTTCCTTTTACCTTCTGTTACTTCATTCAAATGAACACCATATTCTCTGGAAGCTTGAATTCCAAGTCAATGGCCCCTGTGGGCTTGTTCCCTATGAATAGGGTGCATCTGAATAATATTAATAGCAGAGGTGAAAGTGGCTGATAACGTGCCATATTTCTTCTTCTCTCTGTTTATTGTATGGCTATCCTGCCAAGTATCCTTTCAGACTTGTGGCTCTCTGCTTCTTTTTATTTTATTTCACATAAAAAATTCATTTCACGGACTCTTTCTGTTTTACCTATACCTTTGCATATTGCATAATGACAAGGATCTGGTTTGCGGATTGCGTTTTTAGCTTGAACATAAAATGCAAAACTAGAATGAGATTATGCACTCTGTTAGTATATCTTAAAGTGAGTCAGATAGAAGAAAATTAATAGTTATTAGGCACTGTGAGCTTAAATCGAAGAAGTGAAGTTTTCTGGACCGTTTACTAAATAATAATAATAATAATAATAATAATAATAATAATAATAATAATAATAATAATAATAATAATAATAATGAAGCAGTACTGCAAGAAAAGGGTGCTGCTAATTGTTATAACACATAAACTGTGATGTAATAAGTGCATTGAAACTATAATTAATAATTGTCCTTTCCTATGTAATTCTTACAATTGTAGGTAGGAACCTATATCTATGTATTACATATGAATGCTCTTTTACAGGGAAACATCTATGAGGTGCCTTCAGAAAACAAGCTATAGCGCAGCTAAAGTGCTATTTTTAGTACCTAGATAATTTTTGCAAGGTTTCTTTTCTATTTTCTGTCTTAAAAGACTGTTAAAAAAAAGATGATCTAGACAGATGATGAAGTCGGAGGTAAAAAAAAAAAATTTTCTTTCGCCCTTCACTTCTGCCTTAAAAACTGGGGAATAAATACTTAATTTTTTACACGTTTTATTGAGGGTTCTTTTCACTTTGGAGAAACAGAATTTTCCTTTAACGACATGCCAAAAAATTCTTTTGGAAAAGAGATTCTCGAAAACTTGTCAATTGTATTATTTGACTCATCTATATTTGAAGGCTTAAAATAGTAATATATAGAGAGAAATGTTTTTGTCATTTTTTTTCTGCCGCAATATTAAATTTTCCTTCGTTATGAACGCAATATCATACTTTTCCAAGTTATCCACAACAGTCCACAAGGCCTGTTTTTCCCCCTGAGTATACATTTACATTAAAACTCATAATATATAATTTGTTTACGATTTTTGTAATCGAAAACGTTGCATTTTTTCAGATACTTGAAAATGAATATAGCATAAGAAACAGCCATTCCTAAAAAATAAAAAAAAAATTCATGAAAAATGCCAGTACCTGATGGCAACCTGTAAGTGTCGTAAGATGTTAAAGGGCACGGGGTGGACCTCTGGACCCAGACCTTCCCACTAAGATAAAAACAGCTCTAACCTAATAAAACCTCACTGACTTATTCGTGTCCAAAATCTGACGTTGGTGTGGCAACAGATATGGCCACGCACACAATAAAAATTTAAGAATATCATCATCTTTATGTGGGCTTCAAAACTGTATGAAAATTCGAAAAAGGAAAATCATTTCTACCTTTTGTTTTCAGGGCGTTCGATACCTGAATTATTCACCGCGTTCGGCTTTCAGTTAAGACATGAAGAATCGTGTATTATTCAGGAGAGGAAAAAATTGCTGAATGATTTCTCCCACGCTATTCCCACCAGTTTCTCTTTCTATTTTATCTTTTGCATTTTGATCGCCTTTCTTTTACGTGTTGTCTGATGTTTCAATTACTGCTTTTGCCTTTGCTGTTATTGTTGTTACTATTATTATGTATGTTTTAAAGATAACATGTATTGTTTTTATCAATGTCACGGTACTTTTGCGCAATAATAATAATAATAACTGTACCCATAATTATAGGAACACTGGCACGATCCCAGATCCCTGAAAGGGAATCTGGAAAAACTAGATGCCGAAGTAGCTCCAGGACTCATGCAGAAGAGTGTGCTACTAGAAAAAGCGCACATAATGAGAAAAGTGATGGACTCCTAAGGAGGCAGGATGCAACCCGGAACCCCACACTATAAAAACCAACCAGTCCAATAGGATGACTGTGACAGACCAAAAAAATAAATAAATAAATAAAAGACAATAGTAACACGTTGACGAACATTCACGTTCTAGTTGAAAACAGGAGAGAAAAGATCCATTGAGTGAGATTTGTTTCTATTTCATTCTTCTTACGAAAACATTTTCACAAATAAACAATTTACAGGACACAGCACTGACTCATTATTCTGTAAACTGTTTACCTGTAAGAAAAAGTTTATATACGAAGTTAAGAATAAAAAAATAAAATTTCGCTGGTTGGCTTTTTTTCTTCAATGAAATAATAATAATAATAATAATAATAATAATAATAATAATAATAATAATAATAATAATAATAATAATAATATTATTATTATTATTATTAATTATTATTATTATTATTATATTATTATTATTATTATTATATTATTATTATTATTATTGTTATTATTATTATTATTATTATTATTATTATTATTATTATTATTATTATTATTATTATTAAATTGTCAAGAAACAAAAATTCACAAAAGGTTGACAAGTGCCACTGACAATCTTGAAAGCTCCAAGTTGCATTTTTTTCTTAAATTTTGACATTCGTAATGCATTACACGTGAAGCACTATGGGTATAGCTTGAAGTACTTTTTGCTACAATAATAACATGTATTATTATTATTATTATTATTATTATTATTATTATTATTATTATTATTATTATTATTATTATTATTATTATTATTATTATTACTGTACTCAAAGTAAGCTAAACATATAGATATACAAATCATTTCTTGTTTTAAGCAACAGTAAAGAATTTTTTCCAAAACGCAGTTGTGAGTGAAACCAATTTTTGGAACTTTTAGCAGCAGTTCCACTTTCAAGCCCAAATTACGTTTACATAAAACACACAATAGCTTCAGGAAAAATGTTTTCCCATGTCAATACAAGTGTCATTTTAGGTAAAAGCAATGTCGATTAGCCTCAAGTATTTTTAATACTTTTTAAGAAGAATTTGCGAAGAAAAACAAAAATTCCTTTAAATTTGGCAAAAATTTAAACGTTTGAATTTTCGTAAGGAATAGATGACTTTTTCTCGACAGAGAAGGAATAGTAATTGCTTTTGTTACACACAGACGCACAAACAAACACTCACACATCATATAATATATATATATATATATATATATATATATATATATATATATATATATATATATATATATATATATATATATATATATATACAGTATATATACATGCATACATATACATATATATGTATATACACACGCACACACACACACACACACACACACACACATATATATATATATATATATATATATATATATATATATATATATATATATATATATATATATATATATATATATATATATACAAACAGTGAGTTGTGCAATGTGTTCAAAAAACTTTATTCATGTGAAAAAGTTTTCATTTACTGCCCATATTCCACAAAACGAGTCTACACCTTCAAATCAAATCATGCAATATCAGCACTGCCATATTTAGATTTTAGCTGAAATTATAGCAGTAAAATCATATACCCCATTTTCGATATAAAAGATAAATCTATAAAGAAAAAGATTGTCCGCTCCAGTCCATAAATGTATATAGCAACTGCCTGTACCAAAAAAAGAGGGAATAACAGTTATAAAAAAAAATTCCCGGAGAGTACAATAAAACACCATAAATTTTGATAGACAATGAATAAAAGTTATACCGGCACCATTTCACAAACTTTATTCTGCTATCCAATGGTTTAGGCCGTTGCTTTCAAATAAAACGTAACATTGGGAATGTGATGCCTTCGGAATTTTAGCCGAAATTCCGCCCCAAAAAGGGTGGGTGCTACGCTTGTCAACCCCGTAACTGGAAGTAGTCTCTGTTTTTTTTTTTCTTTTTATTTTAATTCTCTAGAAGTAAAGTTGAATTCTCTCTCTCTCTCTCTCTCTCTCTCTCTCTCTCTCTCTCTCTCTCTCTCTCTCTCTCTCTCTGGATATCCGTCCGTCTGTTTCTCTCTCTTTGTCAACTCAGTAACCAAAAATAAGCTCGGGTTTTCATTTTCTGTCTGTCTGTCTGTCTGTCTGTCTGTCTCTGGCAATGCATTAGATAAAAGCAACCCTCGTTTTTTTATTCTCTCTCTCTCTCTCTCTCTCTCTCTCTCTCTGTCTGTCTAACCCAGTAACAGAAAATAGGCTTTGCTTTTATCTGTTTGTATTTTCTCTCCTACAGTCTCTCTGTCCTACCAATAATGCCGGGTGATGTGCTTTGTATTCTCTTTCTCTATCTCTTCCCCACCCTCTCTCTCTCTCTCTCTCTCTCTCTCTCTCTCTCTCTCTCTCTCTCTCTCTCTCTCTCTCTTTACAGGATGGGACATTTAGTTTTATTTTGAGTACAACGCGAAGTACGGATTTCACGTCGCATTTCCAGTACCCTGTTGCTCTGTGTCAACTGCGTTCTTTTATGGCCATATGAAAGTACTAAACCAGAGTCTCATTCCGAAATCTTGTGTGTACAGTTATTTGTAGTCAGCGTTTTGTGCGACAGTTTGCTTTATATTTATTGCCCCGCGTCTGTGATATTTTCGCGCACATTTTAGAGGTATCTTGCAACAATGTTTGCAACAGAGAAGAATTTGTTTTTTATAGATACTATTATATATATACATATATATACTGTATATATATATTTATATACAGTATATATATATATATACATGTATAAAGGTGTATGTCTTTATACATAAACATACAATATACACTCATGTCTATCTATCTATATATCCTTCTATCTTTTTATGTATCATATAAATATATATGTATATACATTATATATATATATATATATATATATATATATAAATACACACACATATATATACATACATATATATATATATATATATATATATATATATATATATATATATATATATATATATATAGAATGTGTGTGTGCGTTTGTGTGTGTGTATTGCATGTTCATGTAAAAAGATATGCAATATGCGTAGCATATATGTAGTATCTACAAATAACCAAATAGTTTCCTTTGAACA
>NC_089758.1:17994233-18026733 GCF_040412425.1 Macrobrachium rosenbergii
AAAGTCAAGTCGCAATGCACTGCAAAAAGAACAACGCCAATGTTCACAATCTTAATTTGATTTTTTATGCGGATAAAGGGTCGCTTAGGTGATTACATGCTACTTAGCTTTTGTCTTTCATATATATAGTAACAAAGAAACATTGACGAGAAATAATAATATAGTTCTTTCCTAGGCTTTTTTTTTTTGTAATTTAAATATCTAGTTTTAAGTAAAAAGATGAAGTGGAAATTAAGAAACGTCTTATTAATGCAGTATATGTGGATTTTATAACCTATCCAATAAGATATATACACTAACAGTAAGTTTTACATAATTTTTATTAAGGATATGTTTAATTTTAGACCAAGAGTCAGAGAGAAAACAAAAATATCAGTGACACTTTTATTATCTTCTGACTCAGGTAGAGAGAGAGAGAGAGAGAGAGAGAGAGAGAGAGAGAGAGAGAGAGAGAGAGAGAGAGAGAGAGAGAGAGAGAGAGAGATAAACATGTTATCACGTAGAGTTGCAAAAGGTGAGCCATGCAACTTTATTCTATTGCCAAACACCGGTTTTTCATATTTCAGTGAGTATCAGCCAAGCACAAAGCCTGCCCTTGAAAATAATGAGAGAGAGAGAGAGAGAGAGAGAGAGAGAGAGAGAGAGAGAGAGAGAGAGAGAGAGAGAGAGAGACGTCAGCTTTAGATGGAAAAGATGAAATCCTTGATGAAAATGACATAAAAAAAAGAAGGTAACGTCAAGATCTCTGAATTTTCCTCCTTTGAATAGCGAGAAGCCAATTACTTTGCTTGATTCTTTTCATAAGAAATGGCGAATATCCATTAATTCTAAATTGAAAAATCACCGAGTAATTTTAGTACTGTTGCCGAAGAACTTTGATCTTTCAAATGGATCCCAGTGTCTCAAGAGCGTTCATTTCATTCCTCGTTTGTTTAAGCAATTGCTTTTGACATTCTTAAACTGTGGGGTCGGAATCAAAGACAGTTTTCTTGAAGTATTAAGCGTCAGTAAGGTCAGTCGGTCTTTTCTTTTTTTTTTTTTTTAGATAAACGACAAACAGACATGATATTATTCCTTACGTTATCTGAAGCAGAGAAAATTTTTTTCTAGCCAAATAGTAGAATTTTTAAAATATTTTCTACATATTCATAATGCCATTCTATATACGATTTCTATCAGAAAACTAAACAGGTAATTTCAAGGGAAAGAAAGAAAATAATAAATTTCCATAAATTAAGAAAATTACCTTTGTTACCTCAAGCATAGTAAATGTTCGAAATTAAATAACATAACGAAATTCAATAATGGTTAACAGACGCAGCGGTAGCCGAAAAGCTTTTCTTTATCGTTCCATTAAACAACAAAACCTATAAGATGCACAAGGATAATTATCGTTTCCATAAACAATAGTGACGTTTACCCAAGGATCAAATTTTTCCAGCAATGAGAATTCATCAACTATGAAAACACTCAAAATAATATTTGAATGTGTTCCGTAGCTATAACATATAAGGCCATAATTTTATGAAGAATACCATCATATGCTATTTTTTTTTTATCGTACATTTGATTCAGTTTCGTCATTTAACTTTCAGTTAGGTAATTTTGTTCGTCCATTCATGCATAATTTTTTTTATTTTTTTTATTTTTTTAGTTTTTTGTATTCTTTCTATTTGTTTCTGTAGTTAACAAACTATAAATATACATTTATATATATATATATATATATATATATATATATATATATATATATATATATATATATATATATATATATATATATATATATATATATATATATATATATATATATATAGATTTACGCATACTTCTGGATGTTAGTTTTAATGTATGGCGTGTTTTTCAAGTGATTAATACATGCTTCAATCCTCAAAGGACACAGATTACATATACACACACACATACACGCACATACACTTGAGAGTGGGAACATAGACCCCTTCCAGCTCCGTTGACAGCAGTAACAAGATAAACAATTTCTGCATGAGATAAACTCAGAGAGAGAGAGAGAGAGAGAGAGAGAGAGAGAGAGAGAGAGAGAGAGAGAGAGAGAGAGAGTGTCTTGAAGGCCAAAGCATCCTGTCACCTGGTAATCTCAGTTAGGAAAACATGACACCGAAGTTGTTGGGTTAAGTTTCGTCAAGGGAAATCACCGTCCCCGGCGGATGCGTGGTCAGCTGTAATGCACCAGATGGCGTTTCGTGTCGGGAAACTAATTGGCTGAAATCCAGGGACACTTGAAAATCAACCCTTGCTAACACACGAAGTTACTCGTAATATTTGGGATTATTCCGTGTCTCTGTTTGGCTAATTCTCATGTTGATGTACGAAGATACTTGTGAAGAAAAAGATTTACCCACTCCTCTCTCTCTCTCTCTCTCTCTCTCTCTCTCTCTCTCTCTCTCTCTCTCTCTCTCTTCCAGCTCAGTGCAAAACTGGTAAAAATACAAGAATAAAATATAAAATCTAGGCCAGAGGCCAAGAGCTGGGGCTCATGAGGTCATTCAGCGCTGAAGCGGAAAATGACAGGAAAAAGGTTTGAAAGGTGTAACATGAGGATAACGTCAGTTGCACTATGAATCAATTGTTAGGAGAGGGTGGAAAGAAAGATGGAAGAAAGAGAACATGAACGGAAGTACAGTAAATAGAATGAAAGGGGTTGCAGCTAGGGGCCAAAGGGACGCTGCAAAGGACCTTAAGTGATACCTACAGTGAACCACATGAGATGCACTGATGGCAGTAACCCCCGTCCCCCTACAAAGGCAAAACTGATAAGGGTAAATGTAAATATTATTTGTTATTCAGTTCCGTCTAAGATTTTGTGCTTGGTACAACTGCTTGTCTGTCTTTAATCGAGATTACTAGACAGCTATTATACTGATTACTATCACGGTCATGCAAGATGCACTCTGCATCGGGGAAAATTTGATCAGATTCTAGTGAGGATCAGAATTCAGACTTAGAATCTGGAGTCTTTAACTGTTTCTTTTATTATTGTTATCGTTATCACAAAATATTTCAAGATTATATTAGCCCCATGCTGTTTATTACAGAAAAAGGAGGATATTATGTGCATTTTTGTAACTCTGCTAATTATTTTGTAGTTCTTATGAACTAAACCATAAACCTCTAACTGACTTTCATAAGTTACCCAGTTTTCATTTCTATACCTTTTCTGACTATCAAAACTTAGCCATCATTATAATTATAGTTTTAGTTTTCAGTTAAAGAAAACTATTGTGCCGGCTTTGTCTATCCGACCGCACTTTTTTCTATCCGCACTTTTTTCTATCCGCACTTTTTTCTGTCCGCTCTCAGATCATAAAAACCACTGAGGTTAGAGGGCTACAAATTGGTATGTTGATCATCCACCCTCCAATCATCAAACTTGCCAAATTGCATCCCTCTAGCCTGAGTAGTTTTTATTTTATTTAAGGTTAAAGTCAGCCATAATTGTGCTTCTGACAACGATATAGTATACGCCACCAACGGGCAGCCATAATCGTGCTTCTGACCACGATATAGTATAGGCCACCACCGGGCTGTGGTTAAGTTTCATGGGCCGCGGCTCAGACAGCATTATACCGAGACCACCGAAAGGTAGATCTATTATCAGTGGCCTTGATTATACGTTGTACAGAAAACTCGATTGTGCTGAAGAAACTTCGGAGCATTTTCTACTCGTTTTATTTACTTATCATTTTGGCTTCCCTGAAAATAAAATAAAGTCTCGTTCCGAACTGTTTGACTATTCAAAACTGCACCTATAGAGCTCAGTGTATAGTGCATATATTTTAGCATTCACTCGGAACATTTTATAGTTATTTTTTCGTTTATTTAACTTCAAACAATAAAAGGTATATCTGTTGACCACATTTCAAAAACGTTTCATATCCTGAAATTATTAAAACAATCGATGTGTAAGATATTTGATTGCTATTTTTCAGATTCGATATCCATTTCTGAATATGAGAGCCGGTTCTGTTGTAAATACTCTTTGCCTAAATTATACTTTGGAAATTATTATTATTATTATTGTTATTATTATTATTATTATTATTAATTATTATTATTATTATTATTATTATTATTATTATTATTATTATGAATTAAGGCTCTGTGTAAGGTGAATTTTAATTTGCAATTTTTACAAGCTTCGTCATTTTCGTTACACACACACACACACACACACACACACACATATATATATATATATATATATATATATATATATATATATATATATATATATATATATATATATATATATATATCTGTTTTTTGTAGCTGGGACTTTCTTTCTCTTTAATGATGTGTTCTTATAGTAATCTGTAATACTGTTTATGTATATGTATGTATATATATATATATATATATATATATATATATATATATATATATATATATATATATATATATATTTATATATATATATTATTTATTATATATACATATATATATATATATATAATAAATATTATACATACATAAACAGTATATATGTACAGATTACTATAAGAACACATCATTAAAGAGAATGAATGTCCCAGCATACAAAAAAAAATTATATATATATATATATATATATTATACAATACTAAATGCGTTTATGAACACCTTCACTGAACTGAATTAAAACTAATTAAATCTCGGCGGGGTGGGGGGTTGTGGAAAGGCAAGGCCACCTTTAAAACAGTCTAATGACTAATGGCTTTCTTCTATAACAAAAGTGTCTCAAGTAAATTAATGCAAATATTAATGATGGTTTTCATCCCGCTGCTATTAATTATCCAACATTATTACTTTCTTTTTTTTTTATGCTTTCCATAATGATGGGTCTCAGTTCATGGCTTCTGTAAATTATGGAGGTCTTCTTGTGTGAGCGATGAGGTTGCGTGAGCCTTCTTCTCCTCGTTTAGGCGATTGCGAGTTTTTCCTCCTGGAGATACTGAGATTGATTACGTATATTTCAACAACTTGGATTTTTTGCCGTGCGGTGGCGCTTAAAAGACTGTCTCTGGGTCGCTCTCTCTTTCTCTCCGTTTTTTCAGCATATCTGGTAATGGAAAGGTATTTGCAGAGAAAAGGATTCTTATGCTGAGAGAGAGAGAGAGAGAGAGAGAGAGAGAGAGAGAGAGAGAGAGAGAGAGAGAGAGAGAGAAAAGGGTTCTCATGCTGTATGTGTGTGTGTGTGAGAGAGAGAGAGAGAGAGAGAGAGAGAGAGAGAGAGAGAGAGAGAGAGAGAGAGACAGACAGACAGAGAAGGGTTCTCATGCTATGTGTGGGGGAGAGAGAGAGAGAGAGAAGAGAGAGAGAGAGAGAGAAGGGTTCTCATGCTATGTGAGAGAGAGAGAGAGAGAGAGAGAGAGAGAGAGAGAGAGAGAAAAGAAGGGTTCTCATGTTGAGAGGGAGTGAGAGAGAGAGAGAGACTTCGCTTTTCTATTTGAATTACATACGAATATAACAAAAGCATTCTACATCGACTCTGTCCTCATCTCTTATTATTCATAATTTATTTATTCTTTTTATTTTGCTTCCGTGATGGACATTCCCGAATTACTGACATATCCTCAGTTGAAGGGAAAACGGTTTAAGGCAAGAACTCATACTATCAGAATGAGAGAAAGAGGCAAACCATTAGTGATCTGTTGATTTTCAAAATGGTGTCATCTTTTTTCCCCAGAATCTTTCTTCCGATGGTCACTAGTCAACATGAGAGCTGGCAGGAACGCAAGGCGGAATTCGAATTAATTAAAAATATTAAATAAAAAAGAAAACTTTTATTCTTGCGATGAGGTGACTCAGATGGGAACTATCTGAACTTTTCCACTATAATGAAGATGGCAAATTTTTTTTTTACCAGAAGATATACTCAAGTCTTAGAGGTGACAGGGTAAAAATGATAGTTCATTTATCAAGTAGAACCTAAACAAAACAAAACAAAAAAAACGCAAATATCGCATTCCTGATTCCTGCCACTGAGAGGTTCAAGGTGAAACCGTATTATTGATGGCCTTTGTTGCTATGATGCCGGTCAAATGAAAACCAATCACTCTTCCAACGATCGACCTCAGCCAGAGTTTGATCAAAGTCATCACGCAAAAGGTAATAAACGAAAATGAAATGACAATGACGACCAAGAAATGTTGGCTTATTTTGCCATTGTAGAAACAACATCAGAAGCAATGAAGTGATAAAAGATGAAAAATTACGTCCGCCATGATATAAACATGCTTAACATTGATATGTATAATGAGCAAAATAGAGGGAAACATTAACGTGATAAAGGAAAATAAATAAACCCCTCATACTTTAATAAACGCATTAAAAATAATTTGTAATATGAATTTATTTCGAAAATTCATTAAAGAGCCATGAATGACGTAAGCCAAAAAAGTGACAGAAAGTAAAAATAGCCGTGCAATGGATTTAATTTTATCAAAACAGTTATTTTAAAACATTTAAGTTTTGGGCGTCAGATGTTAATGATATTTTTTCTCTTCCGTTTTCTTCTTTTAAGAAAGCAACATGATAACTAAGCAAAAAAGCACATTTACTTCATGGAAATTTTATGATGAAATGAACAGGACCTGTTTGAAAGTGAAGGAAATTACATAATTTTAAAGATGATATAGGATCCCTGCTGACGCTGCAACGATTATCATAAGGAATTTAGTGTTCTGTTCCCTTTAACGGAAATCGCTAAGAGGTAACATTTATCTAACTGTTTTACTAAATAAAGAAAAAAATAATTTTGGATTTTTTGTAATTTATGGGGCTAAAGTTCATATGTTCATCAATTATTCCAAGGCCACTCGAACCGGTTCCATGTCTGAATTGCTCCTAAACACAGATCGTCAACCCTGAGCTGATTTGTCCCATAAATATTGTCATTTCGATGAGATCAGATAATGAATACAACTTGAAGATTACATCAAATTATGTCATCCCGTTCTTTACATATCTTACTAACATATAGACGGACAGATAACTAAGCACAGACGAATACATAACACCCATTCACAATTTTAGGAAAAAGTACAAATGCTGTTGTCCTAACGAAGGAGGAAAGCCAACAAAAGAACTCATCTTTACAATAGCGAACTCATGATTAATTATGGAATCACAAGAACTCCTGAGAACTGCAACCACTGAAAACAGCCAAGAAAAAGAGTATGAGAGAGTCACATAACACGGCTAAAGAAGAGAAAAACTAAATACATAGTGGGAAAAGTGATGGCAACAAAAACACTCCGGATAATACAATACTCAGTTTGATTTATTTCCATATAAATTTCCAGCGGCTTCAAATGGTTCCTTTCTGCCCTTTCCCTTTAAGAGCGACTTTTGTTCGAAAATCCTTTTACCCAGCAACATTTTTATTCGGCATTTTTTTTTTTCATATACTAACTTTTAAAGTAGCGTCATACAACCAGATTGCAGATTGCGTTCTGAGTCTATTTGTTTATACAAATGCATACACTCACATGCATGCCTGCATCTATACACGTGGAAACTTACTTTGCATATATATAACTCTACGTACAAACACAACGCCACAAACACACACACACGCACACAAACACACACGCACACACACACACACACACACACACATATATATATATATATATATATATATATATATATATATATATATATATATATATATATATATATATATATATATATATATATGTAATATATATATATATATGTATGTATATATATATGTATGTATATATATATATATATATATATATATATATATATATATATATATATATATATATATATATATATATATATATATATATATATATATATATATATATATATATATATATATATATATATATATATATATATAAACACTTGATACAGACATAATTTAAATCTTTACTCAAAATGACTTTAACTCGAGCAGCGCCCATAAAAAAATTGAATGGCCTCAAACAAACTTTAGATGCACATCACAAGATCATTTTTAATTTCTATGATTCTCTGGAGCAAACAGGAAAAAAAATCTTAATGACCCAACTTCCGGGATAAAATGTTTGATGCATTGCCATTCATCAGGAGTAAATGAAGAGGAAGATATTGATGAATATTGAACGTGGTTAACAGTGATCACTTTGTGATGATGATGGTGATGATGCCGACTTTTAATCATTCTACCTGAAGGTAAAAATAACCTTTTTTGCAAAGAGACTTAAAAGTCGGAAACGGCTCATTAATTATAATTGACTGGTCGTATGCGGAGTTATTAAATTATTTTAAATTAGGACCTCCGTCGGATTTGTAATAAGAATGAATACCTGTTCATTAAGAATTGGTCGTTTTTCTCATTCATTTCTTAAAAGTTATCCTCTTAATGTCCACTGTTTTCAATAACATTTTTTTTATTTAATATGTTAGTTTCTTCATGTGTTATTGCATTTTGTTTTAATATGTTGTATCAAACAATGACAATTTTTTTTTTTCATTCAAGCACGTACATAATTTTTTTATACCTTATACTATCTACTGATTTGATAACACTCAAATCCACAGACACAATTATTCAGCTTATATTTCCCCTTACACAGATAAAAATGACTGCAAAAATAATGCATTTAATCAGACTGGATCTGATTAACGTGACAGTAATTTGGACATTTCAACATCAACGTATCTGATGAGTTCAATCGACCATTGTGGCTGTTGCAAATGGCTTCATTATGACGATCGCAGTGATTGTGTATGTTAATGCAACGCTCCGGTTTCATAACTGCAATTTACGGTTTAGCATAATATTATTGAAAGTGTCACAGGTATTTTCAATACAGGCAGACTTTGTCAAGAATTACTAGATCATCGGAATGCAACTAGTTTCTATAGTCATGAAATGGATGTTGGTTTAGGAGCCTCCGTCGGTGACTCAAGGGAATTATCACCCAGGATCACCATTCGATTGAAAGTAGCAAGGGGCTGAGGGGACGAGTTTCTGAAATTCTTCAGCAGACCTCTATTTCCTCTTTGAATCCTTGTAGTGCCTTACTTTTACGGGGGATTGTCTTAGCTTTTTTTGATTGTTCGTCTCCTTCCGCATCTTTGGATTCCCATGTTTTTCAGTCCCTTCTTAGGATCCCTATACTTATTTTTGTTAATTGGGTCTTTTGTTCAATTTTCATTAGTTTTCTATCCTCTAACCCTTTTCTACCTTCCTGTGATTTTTGTTTTACGTCCTTCTTTGGCTTATGTAGACTATCTGCCATGTTTTATACAAACACACACGTATATATATATATATATATATATATATATATATATATATATATATATATATATATATATACTATATGTATATATAATATGTGTGTGTGTGCGTCTGCGTGTAATCAACAGGAGGCTTCACACTCTTCAGAGGATGTTGCTTACGTAAAAAAATCGAAACATTTTTATATCTTGAAACTTCACAGCAATGGAGGACAAGTGTGGCATTTAAAAAGCTAACGAAGAAGAAGGATGATCTTTTCTTCCAACTCAACTTTTTATGCAGATTATTATTTGTACCCAAAGTCTGCGGAAAGAGTTGATTGTCAAGGGGACTAGGTTTCCTCTGTGAGAGAGAGAGAGAGAGAGAGAGAGAGAGAGAGAGAGAGAGAGAGAGAGAGAGAGAGAGAGACCTGTGCATTTGTAAAACACTCTTGGGTAAAAATTATCATTTCACCCGAAGAGAGATTGCAAGAAAGAAAAAGAATCAGTACACATGAAGATGGAAAAGATGAAGATGAAGATGAGAGAGAGAGAGAGAGGTGAGAGAGAGAGAGAACCTGTACATATGTAGAACACTCAAAGGAGAAAATTATCATTTCACCTGAAGAACTGAAAAGAGATTGCGAGAGAGAGAGAGAGAGAGAGAGAGAGAGAGAGAGAGAGAGAGAGAGAGAGAGAGAGAGAGAGAGAGAGAGAGAGAGAGAGAGAGAGAGAGAGAGAGAATCTGTACACATGTAGAGCACTCAAAGCAGAAAATTATCATTTCACCTGAAGAACTGAAAAGAATATGAAGATGAAGATGAGAGAGAGAGAGAGAGAGAGAGAGAGAGAGAGAGAGAGAGAGAGACGGAATGAAGAAATCCGTGCAATCAATTAAAAGTTTAATAGCCAATTAATCGCAAGAAAATAGCGCTGACGTCTTATAGAGTAGGCAGTGGAGCGTTATGGTCCTTCAGGTTTAAGAAGGAATGCACAGCGTCCTTATCTCATGCTCCGAAGACTTAAAACTTTAATTGCTTCTCTCGTTAGGAAGTTAATTGAACGAGTCCAATGCTCGTTTCTATTATTCATTTTCACGTGGCGCGCAGAATCTTCCAGTGTCCTATTCTGGAGAGACGATTGAAAACGATAATGAATTTGTGCTGATTAGTCGTAATCTTCACTAAGTTTCTTGTGATTTGGAATTCTGGGTAGGTGTACGGATGTTCTGAAACAGTATATAGTTTGTTTAGAACATGCGGATTTGCGTATATAATTCATAAAAATGTAAATCCTAATGTCATATATATATATATATATATATATATATATATATATATATATATATATATATATATATATATATATATATACATATATATACAATATATAAAAATGTATATATGTATATATATATTATATATTATATATATTTACGTTTGTGTGTGTATGTATAGTCACAACATAAATCGTCGAGAAATATAGCAATGCTATTTCCAAATAACCACAAAATCTATATATCTTCAAAACGTAATGCCGTAAAAAAAAACACTACGACTGATGATCAATTTGAAACTAATAAAAAAAACAGTGAAAAACCATCGGATGTAAATGCTATTGCATTCAGTAAAGTCCAAACTATTACAAAGGACTTAACTTCAATATCCGTAACGCGAACCGTTGTTGTGTGTGTCTGATAACGGCACAGCAGAAACCCCTCAAATCAAGGTATTCTCTCCGTTTCGAATTCCGTTAAGTCAGGTGCATTTCGTAGTTCCAGTGTAAATCTATATGCATTCCTTTGTCATATTATTCATTTGTTCTCGTGGATGTCATAATTTCATCTAGAAAATTTTCTTCGCCTGTAATGTAATAAAAAAGATATATTTACTTTTCGAATTCAGTTTGTCAGGCTTCTTTTGTATTTCTTATACCTAGTTATAATCCTGACCGTTATTCTTTTGTTTCTGTAAAATGTCACATTGATTCAAGCTTAGCAAAATCTTATCCGGTAATGTGAGCCAAAAGATTGCAGAAAAGTTTCGTATTCTGCGAGATCAGGTTTTTTGTAGTACTTTTGTTGCATCATTCATTCGTTCCTGTAAAATGTCACATCGATTAAGATTCAGTAAATGTTCACAGTCTCTGTCGGAATCACTTGGCCATTTCTTAGCGAGATATTCGTTCAGTGTCTCGTTCCAGACATTACAGTGTAAAGACTGTCAATCAAAACGTTACTCGATTTTACCACTTCTTCTTTTAAGGTCTGTCTTATTCCGAGAGGCAAGTGAGTTATCATTTGAGGAGAAAATCTGTAAAACTATATATATTCCTTTGCTTTTCCTTCTTCGAGTTATTTATGAGATGGAGATAGATGTGGAATTCATTTTTCCTTTACATTTTACTTTCATGTTACGTCTTTTCCGTTTTCCCTGCCACCCATTTATCTTTCATAATGTTATGTACCTTTCGCTCTCGTCTATTACCGTCAACTGCTCACCGGAAAAGTGGGGGATTTCAAAGTTTAAAAAAAAAAAATAGTCTTCATTCACTGACACACTCCCCATCTGATTCCCCAAGCAAGGCTGAGACCTCTGTGTAGAGGTTTTCTGAAGCTGAACCGCTTTCAATGCTTATATAATTTCTGAAATATAACAGCTTTAAAAGTCTAAAAGAAAACTGCAGTTTTTGTAGATAAAAAAAGATTAATTTTTAACTAACTAATGGATTACTAAGGATTTTTTTTTACTTTTATAACTATACTCTTTCTCTTGCCTGAAACTGGATAAGACCTAAAAGATCCCTTGGTAACTAACCAAGAAGGAGCCCCGTGATACAGTTTTATTTGTGAAATATCACTGACAACAATGAAACCGCTGGAGTTGCAACTGAGGACTAAACTAAAAAAAATCACCTTCAAGTTACGTTGATTTTTGTTTCTCCATCGCAAATGAATATAAAACGGTTAATATCAGCAACAATTTGCATGGATATTATAGATGAAGCAGACTGACTGCTTACGGAAAAGACGTGTTCATTTCATTACATTTACAAAACTGCTATGGTTACCTAGAAAATAACTTCTGAGAAGAGTTGCAATGCAAATCCTCAACTGTTTGTGACAAGCATCCCTAAAAAGGCAGATGAAACGTAAAAAATCTCGTCATCTGGTAAAGATATTGGAGATAACAGGTAAAACTTTGTGACCCCTGATTTTGTCCTTATTTTAAAAATACTGAAATAAGAACTTAGTGACATAAAAAAATGTTTATTGAAATATTTTAGAAGAGCACCGAATAGAAATATAAAAAATACTGAAATAAGAACTTAGTGACATAAAAAAAAATGTTTGTTGAAATATTTTAGAAGAGCACCGAATAGAAAAATAAAAAAAATAGAAAAATAAAAAAAATAGTTTTTTGGGGGCCTGGGTGATTTGGAGGAAAAGAAACACATAAAAAGTAGTGACAAATGACACAAATTCTCTGCTGTCCCTGAACATTCTAAGGAGACAGGGTAAACATAAGACGAAAGAAAACTTGCACACATAAGCTATCACAAAGTACGTAATAAACATATCTATTTACGGGAAGTTAATCCATTTGAAATAGGATGACGATACTGGGGAAGAAATCTCTAAGATAGAAAGCAAGCGAAGGAAATAATTCTATGCAATAAGACTGCATAATCATACAGCATCATATAAATCTATAAGTAATTATTCAAACTAGGTTACTAATTCTTAAACCATTCCAATAATTATCTAGCATTTATATAGGAAGTTATTCTATATATTTTTTTTTAATTTAGTGACGTAAACTTTACTAACTAAAATCCTACAGGAACTGATATGAAGTGGATAGTGATTTACTATAAAGGATGTCGGTGAAAGGGGGAAAAAAATGTGGATAAATCTTCGGCGATAAAACCCATAACATTGCAAGCATAGGGAAGCAATTTCGTCCCATATGACTCGTTTACCTTTGATTCCCCTGCTAGTAGAATAAAATTCTCTCTCTCTCTCTCTCTCTCTCTCTCTCTCTCTCTCTCTCTCTCTCTCTCTCTCTCTCTCTCTCCCGGTTCGTCTATCTGAACGTTCAAAGCTTTGTAGCCTCTTGAGCGCCTAGATCACCAAATGACTTCGGCTTAGCGAGGGGGGCGAGGGGTGCGGAGTGGTGTATGTATGGAAGAGGGGACAAAAGAAGATTTGTGAGGGGTGAGTGGGGGGTGTGAAGGGGTGAAATTGAGGGAAAGACAGAGGGGTGAGCAGTGGCATTTATTGCAACATTCCAGGGAGGATTCGATTTCAAAAACATTTTTCTCTCCACTTCCTTTCTCATGACAGGCCAAAGTGCTATGTTCATCCTCCCTTAGCATTTATTGTATGGCAATCGTTGTGTGAAGTCTCTTTATTCGGAATGTTCAAAGAGATGGGGACATTTTATGTGCTCATATATCTGTGGAGAGCTTTTGTTGATATGATACGGGTGCAAAATTCTTTTTCTCAATGATACGTGCATATGAACACATGCAGAGCACTCGTGTATATATGTATATATATGTGTATGTATATATATATATATATATATAATGTGCATATATAGATATACATACATACATATATATATATATATATATATATATATATATATATATATATATATATACGTACATATATATTCAAAGTTTCCTTAGTTCGTGTTGCCTAATTATCTGGTGATAAAACTATCACATATGTATAATGTCATATTACGAATAAAGTGCTAACATCGCCAAGAATAAGCGTATACAGTAAATAGGTCCTTTCAATGGTAAATATACTCAATAAGTGACACCACAATTCATAAATGATTTTCGCCTAATAGATGGGAGCTACCAAAACTTATTCTAAAATGACCGCTGAATAATGTGAAGACTTGCCGTTATAAGTAGGAAATGATTTTATGAAAAATTCGGAACTTAAATTACTCCTAACTTTTCAATGAGAATGATTTCCAATCTTCTTTCGTTCATAATTAAGTAAGGTAAATAAATAAAACTGTTACCCTGTTTCTCTTTATAATAAGAAGGAATACAACAAAATGACCACCTAACTATCGTAATTACTATCTACAAAAAACGAAGTGCACTGTTGTTGTGAATGGAAAACCTGCCAAAGTGAAAACGAGGAGTTATACTTAGAAAAAAAGTCTGTTTAAAACTCTCTCTATTTGCTATCTTAAGAGTGTGATCATAACATTCTAATCGCATGAAAACCTTGGAACAGATAATGTAAGTTATTCAAGTAACTTTTGTTATTTGGTTAGTTGTCCCACTACATATAGGTTTTTATTCAATTACCTGTACATTACTTCCTTTTATTTTCGTCTTTAATGTTTATTGCCACCTGGAGTGAGGGGCAGAGCAGGAGAGGAGATTAAAAGGAATAAAAAGTCTTGTGTGGACCTAAGGATTAGTATATTCTTCATAAATCAACAGATACAAACAATTATAAGTAGAAAACATTTTATGATCAAAATCACAGGGCTGTATTAAACATTCCCAAAAATGTATCATATGAAAAATACAAAACAAATATTCACCGACGAAACAAAATTGACTCGAGCGAAATACAAAAGCTCAAATAATATTCCAGAAATCTCGATCGTCAGCAGATTTCCACAATGAACGTTCGACCTGATTTTCGACGACAGTGAGCCCATCTCATATGCAAAGGTCACTTCAAAAACCGCTTTAGAAATAATTTGGAGAGACCCACGTTAACAGGGATTCTAGGAGTACTGCAATATTCATTCCAATCAAACCACAGGTCTGCTAGCACACGACTGAAATCTCCATTTACGATCTGTGAAGTTTTAATGCTCTTAGGAAAGTGCAGTCTCCGATGCACTGCTGTATCGTTTAAATACACACACACACACACACACACACACACACACACACACACATATATATATATATATATATATATATATATATATATATATATATATATATATATATATATATATATATATATGTATAGATATTGAAATATATATATATATATATATATATATATATATATATGCATATGTACATATATATACACATATACATGTATATATACATATATATATATATATATATATATATATATATATATATACATGTATATATATATACATATATATACACTTATATATATACACACATATACATGTATGTATATATATATATATATATATATATATATATATATATATATATATATATATATATAATATATATATATATATATATATATATATATATATATATATATATATATATATATATATATATATATATATATATATATATATATATATATATACAAGGAGGAACAGGATAGCCAGAACACGTGGTAAAATTGCAGATATTATTATTTCTTAGAATATAACAGAGGCACAGCCGAGCTTTCGGGAATACATGACTTTTCCCATCATCAGGGTCACTTATCTATAGAATGACATAAAAAAATAAAGAGAAACAGTAAGAAAACTCTTTATTTTTTATGTCATTCTATAGATAAGTGATCCTATGAAAGTCATGCATTCCCAAACGCTTGGCTGTGCCTTTGTTATATTCTAAGAAATAATAACGTCTGCAATTTTACCACGTCTTCTGGCTATCCTGTTCCTAATTAAATTGAAGTCATACATACATACATACATACATACATACATACATACATACATACATACATACATACATACATACATACATACATACATACATACATGTTTATAAATTATATACAAATATGTAATTGCTGAGATCTTAAGAACATTAAAAGTTCGTGCTTACGACAGTAATTATTGATGCAGAGCTTACCAGAGAAGAAAGCTAAGTATTCAAGAAATATGGTTAGGAAACGATAAATAAGTAAAAAATCATTTTATATAAGCATGTGAGTATGTATGTAAATTAAGTAATGTCTTAAATTGTGTCAGTAATGGGAAGCGCAGTCTGACACATTGCTGTGTCATTTCAATTTATATATATATATATATATATATATATATATATATATATATATATATATATATATATATATATATATATGTGTGTGTGTGTGTGTGTGTGTGTGTGTGTGTGTGTGTGTGTGTGTGTGTGTGTGTGTGTGTGTGTGTGTGTGTGTAGCACTAATATATGTTTGATGGCCAAGATCTTTTCCACTATTTGTATTTTTATATTCACCTAACGGCAGCCCCCGCACTCATGGTAATTTCCAAAAAAGAAACCTTGAATATACCTATATTTTCCTTTTAAGGAATGGGGTTGCAAACCCATTGCCCCTGTTCTTTTCTTTCTCATGTTCTGGGGAACATTCAGGCTGGCTCCCAATGGCCAAAGAGTCCTTGACGCTACTAGTTCAGCCATGAGATATTTGAGATTACGAAAGAGTGAGTCAACTTTTCCATCTATGTACATTTTAGTTAAGTTCATAAATCAGTGACGTTTGCAGCCAAATATCCTCTTCTAACCAAGGCCTAAAGAAAACAAGGAAAAGGATAAGTAATGAAACAGAATATGACTGTCAGCCTCTGGGAGGACGATTTTCAGTCGCCCATAGCCTATTTGTCAGAGAAAACGACACTGCACAATGTCTCTTAAGAAATTAAGCATTTATTTTACATATCTAATGCTTAAACCTATCGTAGTGCAGTTCAGCACCATTATAAAATGGCAGCTCTACCGATGAATTCTAACAGTACCTTTTCATTCACTTAATGCTCAGTGAAAATATTAATGTTAATATAAAACTGGTGAGCACTGATTCGGAACAGTCCGAAACATTTTGTTTAATGCCAAGTCGGTAATTGAGAATAGGCAATTCTCTCTTCAGTTGAAAATTGATGTTCACTTAGGAATCCCCTGACAACACATCTGAGGAATTTTCATTCAATATCCCAATTTTAGTTTCCTCTAATATACTGATGCAGGTACACGTACACAAATGCATACACATAAGTACTTCTTCATCAGTTCATTTATTCATGAAGTTAAATTCATTTGTAATATTTCTGGGTCAGAATAGCACACCTTGTTGAAACTGATTTTATATATTTATCTCAGAATTTTTTTTGCCTACGTTGCCATTTCAATTCGTCACATCTAAAATATTTGAGGGCAGAAGAGAAGATTAAACTCCAAGTGAAAGCAAGTTTGTTTACTTAACTGGACCAGAAAACATGATGGTTAGCGGAAATATTGCAATACATTAGTTTGCATAACCTTTTTCTTGTTATACAATTTACTTATTAAATCATTGCTCCAGGAAATCTTCGTAGAATTCAATAAAGTACACAAAAAGTCTGTTCGAATTAAATCGCCAATGAGATATGATGTTATATAAAAATACTGGAACGCGTTTTTTTTATGTAATCCGATACTTATCTTTAAATTTGCTTTACTCAGTGTCTATTCCACAAATTTTGTAGAATTTGGCATAGTCGCTACAATCAATTTGGTCAAATTAAAAAGGCCAACGAGATATAACTTCATATGAAAATATTCCAATTCATTATTCCGTTATAAAAAAATAAAAAGATAAATAAAATCTGGTTAAATTAAAAGGTCAACGAGATAATTATGAAGTTATTAAAAATACTGCAGTGCATTATCTCTTTACAGGCCATTCCCTTTTATTGCAATTTGCTTATCTAATTTCTGCTCTACAAAATTCTATAGAATTCAAATGAGTAGATTAAAAAAAAAAATCAAACTGGTCAAGTCAAAGGGGCCAACGAGATATGATGGTTCGATGCATTCCAAAAGTTGCGAGCAAGTTCCGCCCTTCCTAACATTTTTATTTTTATTCTTATTTCCCTTTCCGTGTTGTTTTTCCTGGCGATGGCAAGTTGAGAGAGAGAGAGAGAGAGAGAGAGAAGAGAGAGAGAGAGAGAGAGAGAGAGAGAGAGAGATGATTACCGAGTGATTCGGAACAAATCACTTGATAATTAGCGATCGAGGATTAAGAGCAGATCTGTGGAATGAATCATCCGTTATCACTGTTTTGGCAGTTTTGTTTTTCAAGTCTGCAGCGCGGGGGAAAAAATGTGAACCCTCAATTACCTTTAATAGGTGATTTTTTTTTATTTGGTGGGCGTTTTGATTGGTTGTTACTGGATTTAGTTATTTGCTTAAATTCTCTCTCTGTTATTTGATGTTCTTGTTTTTAGTTAACTGAGTTTTATTTCATCATTGTGGTTTGTTCATTAGTTTTTAATATGCATGTCTGTTTTAATTTCTGTTCTATCTTTATTCATGAGGGGAAGTCAGACTTTGAACATAGACTTTGAACATTAAGAGTTAAATTTATTTTCGGGTTCCATAATTGTTTTCTCTCCATTCTTACTGGTACTATACACACACATATATATATATATATATATATATATATATATATATATATATATATATATATATATATATGTGTGTGAGAGTATATATGAGTGTATGTGCATGCACGCGTGTATGTATATATGTATGCATGTGTGTGTGTGGTTGTGCGTGTGTGTGAGGGTGCCAGAAATGAACACATATACTCGCAGACTAAGCTGAAACTGCAGCAATGTCTTATACAACACGTGCCACTAGCATATTATTAATTCATTGATTATTAGCGTAAACGACATTCTTCCTGGCGTCGCCTTGTCTTTGAATCCGGAGAAGTCTTGATGAGAACTCAAATGGAAAAGAAACCCTCATTTTCTCCACCTTTTTTGCCTCGAAATTAGCCGTAAAACGAAATCTGTTTTAGCTTTTTAAACTTCTGAAAAGGCGCTGATTGCCAAAGGAAGATTGTGGGAGGGGAGGGGTATTGGTAGCAGTAAAGGGAGGGGGCCTGGGGTGACGTGAAAAGAGGGGAGGGGGAGGGTGATGGGTGTTTGCAGAGCTGGAAAAAGGGGAGCTGTGCAATTAATTAAAACTTTAGTAGTCAATTAAGCGTTGAAAATAGGGCTCTTGGAATTTACACAACATCTAATAATGTGTTATGGTTAATATATCAAGACTAATGAGGAATATAATAAGCCTAAATCTTTTCCCTCCCCTCTTTCAATTAGAACTTGGGTTTTATTTTTGCTTCTATTATAGGTTCTTAATTCAGCCGATAGCTCAATATTACGATGTCATCATAATAAAAATAAACTGTGGTTCTTGTGTATACACACGAATCCTGGTGTTTATTTTCTACCGGAAATTGTCTAATCACAAAAATGTTTATCTTTTGCTTTATTCAACGACTCACGCTTTGGACGAGATAGCAAACACTGTGGTACAGAACTCAGTGCATAGAACCTAAAACTGTGTAAGATTCTCGATAAAAAACAAGTAAAAAATACGCGAAAGTTTCTTCGCCGCAATCGGGTTTTCTGTACAGCCGCTACAGCGTATAATCAAGGCCACCGAAAATAAATCTATCTTTAGGTGGTCTCGGTATAATGCTGTATGACCCGCGGCCCATGAAACTTTAACCACGGCCCGGCGGTGGCCTATCCTATATCGTTGCCGGAAGCCGATTATGGCTAATTTTAACCTTAAATAAAATAAAAAAAAGACTACTGAGGCTAGAGGGCTGCAATTTTGGTATGTTTGATGATTGGAGGGTGGATGATCAACATACCAATTTGCAGCCCTCTAACCTCAGTAGTTTTTAAGATCTGAGGGCGGACAGAATAAAGTGCGGACAGAAAAAGGTGCGGACTGACAGACAAAACCGGCACAATAGCTTTCTTTTACGGAAAAGTAAAAAAAGGATGTATAGCTACAATCTGGTCTCTTTGTGATAAACTCACTAAAAATCTTATCAGAGATCTATTTGTATATATTTATCTATTTAAAGCGTGCACTGAAAAACGTTTAATCTGCGTGCAAAACCTAAAATCAGAAACGACTAACATAACATATCGACGCTTGTACCCTGACCGAGCTTGGAAACTCGACAAGGACTGGAACGAAGGTTACTGTCATTCGTCATTAGGACGCCGAAGGGCAAATCCCTGAAATGGAGTCCTTGCAACGGCTAATGAAACCCGGATTACAGACATGTTACAGGCGCATTCTGTTTCCCCCCAAAATACAGTCATTACCGTCGTCCTTATGGAGTCATTTGCCTGCGGCTGCAATTGGCTAACGGAATTACCAGACTGTCAGCGGGATGATCACCTCTAATCTGAGTCGGAGATAATTAGGTGGGATTAGAGCCACTGTTTCCTTTTTGCATTTCTTGGTGTTTTCGTATTTCAGTGTTGAGTCATTTACGTTTAATGTTTACTGATATGTAAATTCTAAATTTTTTTAAATAATATTTTTAGGGCCATGTTTTTCATTTGCATTTGAAGAATAACAAAGTCAATTAATTGTAATGTTTTGAGATATGTTATTTTTATCTGCATATGAAAATTCGAACGATAATTGCCAGCAATATGTTGTTTGTATTTACTTACGAAGATTCAAACAATAATTTATCGAGGTTTCCCGTAAAATCTTCTTTTCATTTACATATCAAAATTCGAACTATAATTGATTAAGATTTTCAGGAATATGTCTTTTATTCATGCGATATGTATATCGCAGGAAGTTGCTTGGTGATAATGTTCGGTTAAGTTTTTATGTTAATATATTGAGGATAACACATACAGTAGTACTTAACTTTTTGTTTTCTGTAAAAGAAAACTGTTGTGCCGGCTTTGTCTGTCAGTCCGCACTTTATTCTGTCCGCCCTCAGATCTTAAAAGCTACTGCGGCTAGAGAGCAGCAAATTGGTATGTTGATCATCCACCCTCCAACCATCAAACATACCAAATTGCAGCCCTCTAGCCTCAGTAGTTTTTATTTTACTTAAGGTTAAAGTTAGCCATAATCGTGTTTCTGGCAACGATATAGGACAGGCCACCACCAGGCCGTGGTTAGAGTTTCATGGGCCGCGACTCATACAGTATTATGCCGAGACCACCGAAAGATAGATCTATTTTCGGTGGCCTTGATTATAAGCTGTAGCGGCTGTACGGAAAACTCGATTACGCCGAAGAAACTTCGGCGCATTTTTTATTTGTTTAGGTTTAACGACAATTCTTTTCATTAGGCTGGGGGATACCTCAAAAAGAAGCGAATTTTGATGTTTACCGACACGTTCTTTTATTATGACAGGGACAAAGGATGTAGTAATACAATTTAATGTTTATTAATTAGGACTTCTTTCTTTGATGTCTATTTGCAGTCGAGTGCAACACCAGAATGATTGTTTTATTTTGATGCATGGTGACATGCCTTTCCAAATACAATATATCATGCCACTGTTATATTGGAGCAAAATTGGGATTATTCACATTTAGTTTTCTGTAAAAGAAAACTATTAAGATGGCTTTGTCTGTTCGTCCGCCCTCAGATCTTAAAAGCTACTGAGGCTAGAGGGGCTGTAAATTGGTATGTTGATCATCCACCCTCCAATCTTCAAACATACCAAATTGCAGCCCTCTAGCCTCAGTAGCTTCTATTTTATTTAAGGTTAAAGTCAGCCATAATCGTGCGTCTGGGAACGCTATAGGATGAAAGCTTCATGGGCCTTGGCTCATACAGAAAACTCGATTGCGCTGAAGAAACTTCTGCGCATTTTTTAATTGTTTATTGTTATTGTTAATTAACTGTTAGGCATATAAAAAAAATAAGACAGGTTTAGGTAAATTTGTAGATGTTTTCAGAGTCACTTTACAATTTTAAATCCACTAGATTCAATATTAAGACAGCAGCAAATCGTGATGTAAAGAGAGAGAGAGAGAGAGAGAGAGAGAGAGAGAGAGAGAGAGAGAGAGAGAGAGAGAGAGAGAGAGAGAGAGAGAGCCAAATTACTTTTTATCTGCAAGCTCAAAGATGGAAAAATATATGTCCGTAACATCAAGTGCATTTGTGTGTGCATGTTTAAGCAAAACATCGATGGCAAAGGGAAATTAAATAAAAAGTCAGAGAGTTTAGTCACTTATCGCAAATGCTAATCATTAGTTAACATTATTTATTATTTGCCTACTTAATTTGCATAAACGAAAATCACTGCCACATTCATGCACAGAATGACGAATGTAAAAGGTTTCTAAATACTTCGTAATTTGAATCTGCGATATTGTTTAACTACCGCTCTTTTTCAGTTATATGTCTAAAAGAGTGAAAGGGGGCAGAAATGTTTAATACTTTGTTGACTTTTAATTAAATAATACACCACTCTTTGTTGACAGAAAAAATGGAACACTGCAATTTATCAAATGGCCATCGCTCATGCGCAGAATGGGCAAATAAATTACCGGTGATGGTTACGTATTTTCAGATAAAGGTAGGTGAGCTTTTAAATTGAAATAAAGTCTGAAAATTGAGGGAATAAAAATAAGGACAGGAGAACAATAAAGAGTAATGAAAGGTGGCAACCGTGTTAAAATTAGGGTGAAGAGAATTCTAGGGGATAAGCTGTTATCCTTTTTAGTAATTCATCTAAGCCATTTGCCCTCAATCAACAAGAAAGACTTACAAAATTACACACACACACACACACACACACACACACACACATATATATATATATATATATATATATATATATATATATATATATATATATATATATGTGTGTGTGTGTGTGTGTGTTTGTGTGTGTGTTTGTGTGAGTGTATAGATAGATAGATAAATAAATGATAGTTTTGCCACAAATTTACATAGCACGTTTTATACTTTCAAATAATAAGCAACAAATATGCCTTACTATGGAATTCACTTTACCTTAGAAACAAGTTTGATACAGACAGGCAGTTGATTCAACTGTCTACCTCTGTACCTCTTGAATACCTCTTGAATACAGGTTGGTGAGGATGCACTTGTCGTAAATGATTCCATCTGAGCGTATATTAGTCTCAAGGAAAAGTGGGATCGACATTAATTGCTAATCCTTACGAGTTACAAGCGCACAAAACTAACAACCAAGACAATGTGAACTTTTTCCTCCTCCGAAGCCAGGGTCACATATGAGCTAACCTGGTGTCGTCCATCGAATATAAAGCTATCTTTAACATATGTGGGCGAGTGCTGTCATGAGTGCATAATATCTTTATGTCTATTCAATTCCCTTCAATTCTAATATAAATATATTTAGTTTTCACTGTCTGTGTTTCTGGAAATGAATGAGGTATCCCAGTGTAAAAAATATAATCAAAACCATTTGTTTAAGCGAAAACAGAAGAAGCAGAATGTCCAACCAATGCTTCTATTTCAGCCATCGCTCATACAGGCAATAACTATGACAGCGAACTGAAATAATTCGTCAAAATAAAAAAAAGGCCGCACGCAACGTGGAATAACTGTATCAAATGGCTCGTTACAAGGTCCCATATTTTCTCATAAAAAAAAGACTCGACATAAAAGGTCGTTCGTAGTTATTTCATCAGTAAAAACGAAAGTTACGGCCTGGGTTTAGTCCCTTTTCAAAGGCAATTCTCGTTTTGTGTAGACAAACGCCGTAAAATACTTCGCTCTTCGATTATATTTGATAGTGATGGTCGATGAGGTTCGAGAAGAGCTCTGTAATTGCAGACTGTTTTGTTTATATTGCAGAATTACGTGTAATCAAATGAACCCGAGTCATGTATTTGGGGAACAGTTTTTGTCTGTCTCGTTTATGTAACGATGTAAATTATTTCCTTTGTATGGAATGTTCAACTATGAATGTGAAATATTACATCTGAAATTATTGGAGACATGCATATACTGTATATATATATATATATATATATATATATATATATATATATATATATATATATATATATATATATATTATATATATATATATATATAATATACATACACATGTACACATATAAATATATATATATATATATATATATATATATATATATATATATATATATATATATATATATATATATATATATATAATATATATATATATATATATATATATATATATATATATATATATATATATAAGTGAATAACTCTAGGAAACGCTGCATGATCAACATAACACAGGTATGGAAAAAGTAAACAAAAAAATATGACACCAATTTGGGAAAAAATACCCCGAAAACCAAAAAAAATATCTACCAACGTCAAATTAAAAGGCAACCTATGCAATATATATATATATCCGTGTACATAAAATCATAATCGTATCAGTATCAAGTGATCACTGAATTATTATTGACACAGAGAGGGACAACGGCCCCATTTAAATGTGCAAAATATTGTTTGCCATAAAAATAACAATCACATGAATTACATACGGGTGAGAAGCTTTGTCAAACAGCTTGCGATCTACCGTATTATCTAGTAAAAAAACGGAGGGGGGGGGGATCTTCGTTATTTATAGTGATTTCATTCAAAAAAGTTAAATATGGGGAAATAACGAGTCTATTTTAAAAGGTGATTCTCATATGTCCATACGATAGCCGTCCAAAATTTCTCTTTGATATTACCTGTAATAGAAATGAAAATTAAACACTTGGGTCCCCCTGCCATCAAAACTTTAATTTTTGCTGAAAAATTAGGTAAAAATTTATCGCCTTTTTTTCATTTTTGTTCCTTTTTTTTTAAATTAGATTAGATTATTGCACGTATAAATCCCTCAAGTCAGTTATCAATAAAGAAAATATATAAATGCGAAGTTTAAACGTGAATAAACACATAAAAAACATTGCAAACTTTAAAAAGTTAGATAATCTAAAAAACGAAAAAAAAAAAAAAATAACACCCAGAAAAGGTCATACAGAACAGTTACAGAATGAACGATAATAATGGTTCACCTTACATTTGGTCAACGATATATATATATATATATATATATATATATATATATATATATATATATATATATATATATATATATATATATATATACAGTATATATATATATATATATATATATATATATATATATATATGTATATAAATATATATATATATATATATATATATATATATATATATATATATATATATATATATATATATATATACATATATATATAAATATATATATATATATATATATATATATATATATATATATATATATATATATATATATATATATATATATATATATATATATATATATATATATATATATATATGTACATATATAAGTATTAGTATATATATGACTTTTTATCACATCACCGTGATTCATATACAATCAGTAAGCTACAAACATCCTTTAATATCCAATTCGCTCTACCTCGGAAATAATATATTTTCATATATGTTACCGAAGGGGAATTTTTCAGTTGATAATAAGTTCGTCGTCCCGTGGGCTCGAACCAGGGAAGGACAAGAACTCAGGTCTACAGTGGACGCATTTAAACCCACGCGGCCAGCGTGGGTTAAATGCATATATATATATATATATATATATATATATATATATATATATATATATATATATATATATATATATATATATATATATATATATATAGTATATATATATATATATATATATATATATATATATATATATATATATATATATATATATATATATATATATATATATATATATATATGAATATATATATATATATACATATATATATATAAATATATATATATATATATCTATATATATATATATCTATATATATATATATATATATATATATATATATATATATATGTATGTATATAAATGTATATATATATAAATATATATATATATATATATATATATATATATATATATATATATATATATAATATATATATATATATATATATATATATATATATATATATATATATATATATATGTACATATATAAGTATTAGTATATATATGACTTTTATCACATCACCGTGATTCATATACAATCAGTAAGCTACAAACATCCTTTAATATCCAATTCTCTCTACCTCTGAAATAATATATTTTCATATATGTTACCGAAGGGGAATTTTTAGTTGATAATAAGTTCGTCGTCCCGTGGGCTCGAACCAGGGAAGGACAAGAACTCAGGACTACAGTGGACGCATTTAACCCACGCGGCCAGCGTGGGTTAAATGCATATATATATATATATATATATATATATATATATATATATATATATATATATATATATATATATATATATATATATATATATATATATATATATATATATATATATGCATACTCAATAACATACCCAACACACAGAAAGTTATGGAAAAACAGCAACCAAAATACAAATAAAAAAAAATTTGTGTCAACGCATATATACCGCTATATAATCACATTGTAATTTGGGTTGTTTATTAGTCATTACCGGGAGGGCTTTACCCATTTGGCCTCTATCTCACAGATAATTTGACTTATTTCTTCAATATCTCCATTATTATTATTATTATTATTATTATTATTATTATTATTATTATTATTATTATTATTATTATTATTATTTTATTGAAATAAACTTAATCCTCAGAAGTACTTTCTTAATTCTCATTAAAAAAATTACCGTTAAATCGAGGTACACGGGCAATGTTTTAAGATATATAACAGGAAAATTTAAAAGGATTTTATACATGCGTACACACGTGCGCGCGCTCATCGCGCACACACACACACACACACATATATATATATATATATATATATATATATATATATATATATATATATATATATATATATATATATATATATATATATATATATTTTTATATATATATATATATATATATATATATATATATATATATATATATAAAAACAGGAGGACGAAGAGGAGGTGATGTTTATTCAAATTTATTTCAGCCAACGTTTCAAAGCATGGCTTCATCATCAGGCCTAAAATACAAAAGTAACAATAATTAAAAGCAATACATAAGACTCAGTAAAATTATTAAAGTTAAAATGCAGATATTAGAACCGAAACATAAAGGTTATAACCAACCTAACGCCTCAAGAAATGAAAACTGGGTGCCCAAGAAGGTCACTGATGATGAAATAAAGTTGAATATGCTTCATCTCCTTTTCGGCCTCCTGTTTATTCCACGTATCCGACTTTCCAGATTATATATACTGTATATATATATATATATATATATATATATATATATATATATATATATATATATATATATATACAAACACATGTACACATATATATAAAATTTTTCCAGAAGAGTTATCAAATTAATGATAATCACAATCATCACCAACTACAGGGAAGCTTTATTTCCCAATACGTATCTTCAGCTCTTCCCGGAGTAAAGTGAATCAGTATCTTCGCTCTGGAGACAGCATCTGTTGCATTGAAGTTGGTCGCAGACTAAACTGAGATAACTTCCTTTGACCAAAGTCTCGGCAATAACTTTGGTTTAATGTCCCGGACCGAAGATCGTCCAACAGGCATGTTACCTACTTTGGCCTCTGAAGATTTTTGGGAAAGGAAACTCTGTATTAGTTCTTTCACAAGTTTTTTTTATATATGTTTTAATCTATTCGTTTTTCGGCTGTCCGCAATAGACTATTGGTATTATGATTTGAAGAATAAAGCAATATATTTTTTTGGAATGATCTGAAAGTTCAGTGAGCAAGACTTAGTATTGTCACTAACTGAAATGTGGCATGATACGCCCGTAGAGTTTATTATGTTAATCCCCAAATTCACCTTTTTCTCGTACGACTATACGGACCATTACTAAAATACTATACATTATCAAACATTAAGACTTTACTGAGAAATTACTCTTAGTATAAGATATTACAAATTACCTAGAATTATGTATTCAATTTTCTTTGTCTTCTGCGAGAAGAAGTTACAACGACTGACAAAATTAATTTGTTTAATAAAACTTCCTGTATCAATATACATTGCCTTCTTTTAGATCGAAGGCCCATGCTTTCTTGCCAAATCTTTTTGACCGGCGTTTTTCATTTTTTACAAATACTTAAAAATACAGAAAAGAATAATTCGATATTTCAAACCTTTCAGTATCACTTCAGGACGACCACAACACGCAAAATCGGGAAAGGTGACGACGGCTTTAATTTTGCGGAGCAGAAGTAGGTTATGCCTAAAAGAATGTTCCAAAGCGAATGCGTAAGACAATACGCTCGGCGGGAACGTAATTATCAACATATTGGTTTGCTCTCGCAGGCGTCGACCGGAATTATTTGGGGCACCGGAATTACATAGTTTCAATTACCATCGTCGCCTCCGAGGTGAAATTGCTGTGGAATATTATTTATAACTTTCGAGAGAGGGAGTGTTGATAGTTAATTCGTCAGTGTGTTTGTTCATCATTCTTTTGTATGGCTAAATAACAATCCGCGCTTAAAAGATATTTTAAATAAGAAACCTATTCTTAGCCCTTCTTTAATCTAGAATAATTCGTACAGTTTCGAGCCATGCTAGACTCTTCATATGAAAGTAAATACAGAAATGTAGAGAAAGTAGGTAAGAGGTAAAAAAAAAAAAATTAAAAAAGGCAAGGAAGTTTCTGCGGCGCAATCGAGTTTTCTGTACAGCGTATAATCAAGGCCACCGAAAATAGATATAGCTTTCGGTGGTCTTGGTATAATGCTGTATGAGCCGCGGCCCGTGAATCTTTAACCACGGCCCGGTGGTGGGCTATCCTAAATCGCTGCCAAAAGCACTATTATGGCTAGCTTTCACTTTAAATAAAATATAAAAAAAAATACTGAGGCTAGAGGGCTGCAATTTGGTATGACTGATGACTGGAGTGTGGATGATCAACAATGATCAACATACCAATTTGCAGCTCTCTAGGCTCAGTAGTTTTCAAGATCTGACGGCGGACAGAAAAAGTTCGGACACAAAAAAGTGCGGACAGACAAAGCCGGCACAACAGTTTTCTTTTCAGAAAACTAATAGGCATATTAATGATATAAAGATCACCTGAGTCACATCAAACTGGCCATTCAGCCTTCATCAGCATTTGTAAGGTTGGAAATAGAATACATAGAATATAGGCCAAGAGCCAAGCGCTGGGACCTATGGTGTCATTCAGTGCTGAAACGGAAATTGAGAGTAGAAAGTTTTGAAAGGAAAACCTCACAGTTGCACTATGAAACAAGTGTTAGGAGAGGGTGGATAGCAAGATGGAAGAGAGAGAGAATATGAACGAAGTTACAGTAAAAGGAATGAAACGGTTTGCAGCTAGGGTCAGAAGGGACGCTGCAAAGGACCTTCAGTGATGCCTACAGTGCACCACGTGAGGTGCACAGACGGCACTAACACCCTACGGGGGCATTTGCAAGGTTGGCTGCCATCAACGTCTCATGTTTTCAGGGCAGCCAACTTTACAGAGATATTATTAAAAGAACAAATGACCACTCTTAATGATTTTCTTGGGTGCATTCCGGTATTTACTTTCACTTCAAGAGGTGTCTGTAGTGATTATTCTAGAATAATTAAAGGTCGTCTTAAGAAAGGTTTTTTTTATCATTTCTCTTTTAGGGACCACTGTATTTTTACGTTATTTCAAGTGGAATAAATACATCACACACACACACACTATATATGTATGTATGTATGTATGTATGTATGTATGTATGTTTGTGTGCATTAGAAAATATAATTATATACTGTGTATGTATATATATATATATATATATATATATATATATATATATATATATATATATATATATATATATATATATATATATATATATATACTATATATATATATATATATATATATATATATATATATATATATATATATATATATATATATATATATATATGTTTGTGTGTGTATGAAAAAATATAGTTATATACTATATACTGTGTATATATATATATATATATATATATATATATATATATATATATATATATATTTATTTCATCCCAGGAAAGCGTGCCATGTAATCGTACACGTATCCTTGTCTTCACCACAAAAATATCATACAGAATAATATAACTTTATCATGAAACAGCATCTCTCCAGTTGGTATGTGGCTAAAGTGTGCTATGTTTGTTGTGGATTGCGCTGTTATGCAAGTCTTATCCTGAAAATGCAATTTGGCTTAGGGAGACTACCTGTGGATTAAAATTGTGAGGAACTTCTTTTCAGCTACACCTCCAGCATTGGTAAGATATTCTGATCAGCTGACGTGATTCAACCCCACCCTTCTCTCTCTCTCTCTCTCTCTCTCTCTCTCTCTCTCTCTCTCTCTCTCTCTCTCTCTCTCTCTCTTATTTGTATCTAAGTGATATAAAGTACTGATGCTTATTTGATTTTTCACCAAATTTATGCTTATTCTTAAATAAATGCATCCTTCTTATGTCAACAATGAAATATTACCTTAGTCTCCAGCTATATGACGGAGAGATTTTTTATGCTTTTCGTGGTCTCGACCAAAGGTATGTCATACATTACTCATAAAAGAGAGGATGTTAAAAACACCTGTCAATTATAAATCTAGGTACTGCAAGGCGATTGATTATTTATACGAAATATAATTAACATTCTGAAATATCTGCCATTTACAATCTTGTTACTAGTCATACATAAATGCTCATGCATGTATTCAAACACGCAGGAAAGCATGTGCGTCATATATTATAAAGTGTGTGTGGACTGGAATTGGAATTGGAGCTGGAATATAAAATACAGGCCGAGCGCTAGGACCTTTGGAATTGGAATTGGAGCTGGAATTTAAATTATAGAACAAAGGCCAAACGCTACGACCTACGAGGTCTTTCATCGCTCAAAGGGAAATAGCGAGCAAAGGTTTTAAAGGTGTAACCGGACGACAACCTCGCAGTTGCACAATGAAACAAGTGTTAACAGAGTGTGAAAAATTAGATGAAAAAGAATATGAACGGAGGTACAGTAATAAGAATAGAAGGGGCAATACCTAGGGGCCGAAGGGACACTCAAGTAATACCTACAGCGCACCGCGTGAGGCGCACTGACAGCACTACCCCCAACACAGTGTTCATGTTGAAGGAAAAAAAATTGTTTTCAGTAACTTAACACATTTGTGTCCTGAATAAAAATGAATATCAAAAAGAAATAGAACCACGAGATGCTGCGTTGCCGCGAGTAATGTGCATGTTATTAGAATCTCATTATCTTCTATTTGCGTTTCATTCTCACTAATGTCTCGTTGTCATCGTCTTACGCAGTAAGGAAACCGTAAAGAATTCTGTCTTTAATAAATTATTTCTGCTTAAATAAATCAAGATCTTTATGCATTCTGTCTTTTAATCTGATTTTTAGTAATATTCAGTACCGTGCCTTTATAATTTCCTAATTTAGCCCATTTTTTCTATGTAACGATACTAAAACTCATCAACACGCTGTGGATACGAACTTTAATCAAATCTAATTTGCAAAATGAAATTGGTAAAAAAATAAAAATACTGAGATATTTAACTCACGACACAAAAAAAAAATCAGCAAACTATATATCACTCTAAATTTCCACAACAAAGTATGATTAAAGGACCCGTGAAGTTGGCGTACAATTTCGCTCAACAAAACAATCATGCATTTTCCGAAAAAGCTTCTCCAGCCGTGGTAGAGAAAAAAATCTGTATCCCCAAAACCACAATGTGAGATCATATTAAATAAAAGTAATTAAAATTACATAATAAGGAAATCATTAATATTTAATCACTTATTGCTAAGTAACTTTATTTCTGAAAGTCGTCTTCCTCCTCCTCAGACGCATTAATCATTTCTAATTATCCGGAGCAGCTTGATAGTAAGCGTTCCTTGAGGAGCGAATATTCTCCTTGTTGGCAAAATCATTTGATTAATTATACATTCCTTCCCGGGTTGAGCGCCTCTTCAAAAATCGCAGAATAAATAGCTCAGGAGAATTGCTTAATGCGGATTCGAGCCAATGGCTCATTAATCAGCGGAATGATACGTAACGACTTGGAACTGTTCTCGCTTTTGTGTGTAACAATTGATAGAGATATCGTTGTTTAACCACCGGATGGGTCTTAAAGTGTCTCTGTCTGTCTCACGATGAGATTAGTTAGATATTTTGGAGCTATTGCTGATAAAGTTACGAAGGCTTGCATGTTATCAATTATAATGAGTCTTTATGTTAGCATTCCTTCATGCATGGTCATTAAAATCTCTTTCGACTTTCTTGGATCCAAATTTGAAATGTTCAACGTACAAATTTACTTAATACAATCCACCTTGCACTATAAGGAAATCTTGAATATTAAGTGAA
>NC_089758.1:18034233-18044233 GCF_040412425.1 Macrobrachium rosenbergii
TTAGTGGATACTTACTCATATTTCATACGTTTAGAATGGAACAAATCAAACTCTTATCATATGGAGACAATCGTCTCTTCAGCTGTCTGTAAGAAATCTGTCCTGGTGGTTTTTCATTTTAATTCTATCGCTTCGTTTCCTGAATATTCCCCTCTCCCTCTCTCTCTCTCTCTCTCTCTCTCTCTCTCTCTCTCTCTCTCTCTCTCTCTCTCTCTCTCTCTCTCTCTCTCCCCTATGCTTTCATCCAAGCAGACATTCCATCCAACAGAACGGTAATCTCCCATTCCAGGACGATTTTCCAGAACCAGCAAAACAAAAGCTTCCCCAAAAAAACTAAAAAAAAAAAAAAAATCACCAGAGCTCCCATGTTTTATCTTGCGTCAGACAATAGGAGGTTTCTGAAGTCTTCGTGTGTTACGACAAAAATCTAATACATTCCTCATTAGAACACAATGCGAGAGATATTATCTATTATCCTCCAGTTTTCTCTCCTTCGCCTTTTTTGTCAGCTCAGCGACGCCGTAATGGTATTTTGCTTGAAAAGTCCTTCTGTTTCATAGCAAGAGAAAACAAAAATAGCAGACTTTCTCCTGCAATGCATAGCCATGTATATTTCATAAGAATGCTTAAGGCTTTTGCCTCTGGCAACTTGGATCAAGGGGTGTATATTTTTTTTATCTTAATTTTGATTATATCTCATGAATATGTTGACATATTTTTTGATCAGGGCTAGTTTTTAATTATCAAAAATAATCATATTTTCATTTACCTACTTGTAGATGTTATTCCACAACTCATAATTATGGAAAACTGGTTAGAAAGGATTTACTGTAACTTTTTCAATATAAAAGTGGGTATCGGGTTCTGTGAACACATTTATAACTAAGAATAAAGAAATATATGAACAACAGTCTTTAGTTAAATAACTGAATAAAATCTCTACCCACTAAAAGTCTCACGGATAAACAGTATAAATTTTTATCTGATTTCAAAATGCTGTCAGTAAACACTTTCGCAAAAAAAAAATAATATATATATATATATATATATATATATATATAATTTGGAAAACAAGACAAAGGTGAAACCCAGGCATACGTAATCAACTGCAATTTGGTTTACGTTCAGGAAGAACCGGGAGAAATCTCGGTAAATGCATCGGGGAACCCAAAATAACCTTTAATTATAATGAGGAAAGCAATGCAATAACCACATAGTGTTGGGAATTCGGCCACTGAATGCACTGTAAGGAAGGCCAACTGCTAAACTGAAGAAACCATCTAAAATACTGAAGAAACCATCTAAAATGCCGTTGGGTAGTGGTGGAGGTACTAATGAACCTGATACCAACGGTAGTTGGAGGCAAATCTTTTGACGTTTTAGCTAAGATAAACGCCAGCCAAATCCCCATAGAAACTAAACTACTGATTAATTACAGAGGCTAATAGTCTAAACTGCAGATTAATTACAGAGACTAATAGTCTAAACTGCAGATTAATTACAGAGGTTAAAAGTCTAAACTGCAGATTAATTACAGAGGCTAATAGTCTAAACTGCAGATTAATTACAGAGACTAATAGTCTAAACTGCAGATTAATTACAGAGGCTGATAGTCTAAACTGCAGAATAATTGCAGAGGCTAATAGTCTAAACTGCAGATTAATTACAGAGGCTAATGGACTAAACTACAGATTAATTACAGATACTAATAGTCTAAACTGCTGATTAATTACAGAGACTAATAGTCTAAACTGCATATTAATTACAGAGGCTAAAAGTCTAAACTGCAGATTAATTACAGAGGCTAATAGTCTAGACTTATTCCCTGGAGCGATGGCATACCAAACATCACACCTCCGTCTCCCACAAACGGGATGAACAACACCCCCTTCCGGCCGCTCTACCCCCTCCCCTCCCCTATGATGAACAGATTGTCAGCTTAACCACAGCACAAACCAGAATGGCCAAGTAGCCATACGATCAAACAGGGACCTGATATAAAGAATCTATAAAATTTATTTCTATAAAGCTTTAATTCAGTTTCATTCTTTCTGACAGTGGGGACTGTGGCTCTCGCAAAGCTAATAGGCTTTGAGTGTATTTACAGTAATGTTTCGAGTTTCAATGTAAAAGAAAAGGGTATTAAACAAAAGTGACGAAGTTCGAATTTCTGTCTTTTGCAGTTGTTATATATATTACTCAGATGGGTAATTAGAATAAATTGTAATAAAAATATAACTGGACAATGAACTGATAAATTAAGATCAAATTATTACCAGCTAGTACAACAACATCGTAGCATACAAAGCGCATACATGATCTGTATCAAAATAATTTTAATTTACAAAAGTTGAAATCTGACTAATGAATAAAAAAAATGTACCTAAATTTGATGAGAATTTATTACCCTGATGATCCACAGTCTTCTTTACTGAGAACATTTTAAATTATTTACTTTGATAAAAGAAATATGGATATTTCCCCACACAGGATGAAGCCTTCAAATAGGATTACGACCTTTACGAGGATAGATCATTATACCTCGTCCGTTTGAATAAGGAAGAAAGACATACATTTTCTAATGCTCAATATTCACGGCCTTCTTTATTATGAGAGAACTTCTTAAACGGTTCATGGTCTATCTTCTCATTATCCTTCTAACTATCAGTCTTGGTGTTGATATATTCTTTATTCATCTCAGAATTGAATGCAGTATTCATGACATTTTGCAATACGAAATTACTGAAGCGTCATTTTTAAAATGAACTATAATTTGTGTTCCGGAATGAATTTAATGAATAAATATAAATGCGCACTGGTTGGTACATGAAGATACGCATAAGAAAGATTAATGAGTGAAAATTTATTCTTTAGTATAGTTGACATGTCTTCAATATTATACAAATAAAACGATTTTGCATATATTGGCATAAGCATTTGAACCCGAAGAAAGATTTATGTCTCGATCACGCCAGACCACATTCTTTATTAGATACAATCAGTCTTGTAAACAAAAGAAAGCCAATTTACCGTTAAGAGAAGAAAAAAATTTTATATTTATGGTACGTCGAGTTCATATACACACACGCACAGGTTCGCAATGCATATGTGTGTGTGTACATACATAAATATATATACATATACATACATACACATATATGTATATATACACTAATACACACATATATATACATAGACATACACACACACACACACACATATATATATATATAACATTGCTTCAGGAATATATATGATGTTGCTTTAGAAAAAATTGACTAAAATCTTTGTAAGATTCCAAATAACGTAAAATGCACTGTAACGGGCCAAATGGAAACTTACTGTTATCAGTGGAGTAAATGAAAAAAATGAAATATTGCAGTAAGCTTAAAAATATTAAATCAAACTGATCCACAGGAAATCAAAGACTCTGGATTATTCCCGGTAACCTTTGAAAGGAAAAGAAACAACCTCTGAACTATAACTTATTGATAAAAGAATAATTATAAAAACGTAATTAGTATCAGAGAAAAGGAAGAAAATGGATATCCCATCAAGAGCAAAAATCTACTTCTAGATTAAAAGGCTCCATTGTGTGTGTGTGTGAGAGAGAGAGAGAGAGAGAGAGAGAGAGAGAGAGAGAGAGAGAGAGAGAGAGAGAGAGAGAGAGGGGGGGGAGAAAAACTCAGGGATCTTTTCGAAACCCCGAATGGAAACCCGCAGAGAACTTGGGTTTCACATGAAAACCCTCAGAGACCTCAGCGTTTTACCCACGGTTTTTAAATTGGTTTTGTACAGCATTCAGTTTTTGTCATATTTACTTGACTTATTTTCTGGGGGCGAAATATTGTTTTAAACCAAAAGCAAGTGAAAACATTTTAACATGTTTCGTTTGCTTGTGTATTTCTCTCTCTCTCTCTCTCTCTCTCTCTCTCTCTCTCTCTCTCTCTCTCTCTCTCTCTCTCTCTCTGTACACACTTTTACATACACTGCAGGTCGTCTTCAAGGGAATGAATATACAAGAATGTTTACATATTTGAATAGGTCTCCACTCATATATACAAACACACACATATATATCTATATATTTATATAAATATATATATATATATATATATATATATATATATATATTATATAATATACATATATATATATATATATATACATATATATATATATATATATATATATATATATAAACATAGATGTGTATACAAATCACATATATATACATATATGTACATTATATATATATATATATATATATATATATATATATATATATATATATATATATATAGATATAGATATAGATATATATATAAAACACATCCTGATTGAACCGCACCAGACACACATTGACTAAACAAGCCATTCCACGAAATCTCATATCAAATCATGAATAGATCAATGAGCTAAATCCCCTGTTCATTTCAGTCATAATTTTTGGGGAAATAAAAGCAATATAATGCAAATCAAATCATTTGCTTGAATGAAGCATTGCGTGGGGAAGCAGCGAATTAATCCCCGGTATAATGGCACCCAAAGATCTTATTACAGAGGGTATCGGAGGCTTCTAGCTTGCCTCAGTTCCTCTGATTACTGAACATTTATTGATGAGAGGAAGATTCCTTCTCATCTGTTTTCTTAATCTGCAGTCGGAGTTGCAAAAGTCCCGCGTATGTTATTAATCAGGTGATATCCTTGATCAAGATAATCCTTCTCCTGGGAATGGAGATCTTCTTCAAGGGATGAAATGGATCTCCGCCTTTCTTGAATGAATAATTGGTACTAAACAAAGACATCTATTTTTTTTTCATTTTCACTAATATTTTTTTGTCTTCTTTCTAGAAAGTATTTCTAAAGAACAGGTATTTATTCTAAAATTCATATTTCCCGAATATTTGTAGGGCTGATCACTCCGAAAAAAAAAAATCCCATACCAATAATTTCTAAAATAATAAGAAAGATATCTAGGACTACCCTTTTGCGCTTTCAAAATAATATTTTCTCTTTTTTTATATAAACTTTCTAAATATGCAGAGCTTTTGGTTTTCCAATCAGTTTCTTGGCCACAGTAGCAAGTAAACATCCTCAACTTTTAAACCGAAGTTAATTGTCTTCTGTAGAAGGTAAACAAACTAGATGGATCCTATGTTTTGCTATTATTTATGGCTTGTGTGAAATTCAGACCCCTTGCTTTTCAGGACGAGACTAGACTCTATATTAGGCAATCAAGCGACCAATTCCTCTGAGATACGTCTCCAACTTGAAGTTCATCTAATATTGGTGCGATAAGAAACAAACACAAACACATACACGCACACACACACACGCACACACGAAGCGTAAATATATAAAAAACGACTAGAAAATCCCTTACGTGTATCCATACGCCAATATTCTTCTTATTTTAATACTAAGCAGTCGTTAATATTAAGCAGTCGTTTTATCTCTAAATCTGGAAATCGAACAAGTGAGAAACTGACGAAAAATGTGCAGAGGATAAATACTCTTTGTAAGTTACTCGTCAGCTTTCCAGAATGATTTCAAACTTGATATAAAAACGAGAATTTACGGGAAAAAAAATCCTTCATGCGACACAGCCTTGAAAATATACACAACGACACACGATCTTTCCCACACATACAGACACGCACGGGCACATACAAGCACACACACACACACACGCACGCACACACGCACACAGTACGAAGGGATCCTTCCTAATTCAAAAGAGGGAAGGAAATATTAATAACAGAAATGTTGTGACGCACTCGCTCCTCCTCTGCGGGTCTTCGTAGGCTTTTGTCATTTGCAGAAAGAATGACATTTAAGAAGATTACAGCGCATGGGAGAAAACAAACGAGTGGAAAGAGAGAGAGAAAGAGAAAATGATGATAAACGAGGGTTCTGAAAAACAGACGAAAGTAGTATTACTGGAGAGAGAAAAAAGATAGATGGAAGGAATTATTGACGGTACGACAGAGGGGGAGAGGCATTGAAGACTCAAAAATAATAATAAAAAAAAAAAAAAAAAAAACCGAGAGAGGGAAGCTGTGAGGAGGGAGATTAAAGAGAGTATTATTCATGACGCTGTTCTTTGCCCATTGTTTTCGGAACAGTGTCATCAGCAGTGGTAATAACGCCGAACATTGATCTGGGCGGGCGAACGAGATACTCATTAGCTTGTGTCATTCTCCCAGGGTTTTTCATTTATATTGTCAGTGTACAATACGTCAGCTCATTTAGAAAATTCTTTTTCCCCTCTTTTGGAAACATTGAATCAAATACTATTTCTTTGTTACGAAAAGAAATTATTCAAACGTGGTCTGATTCGTGGGGGTGCTCACCTATGTTTGCCTTCGATCGATAACAGTACCTGTCACTACTTGATTACTTACAATCAATTGCTATAAAAAAATCAGGTCGACAATCTTAGAAAACCAGGTGCCACCGAATCTAATCTTTTTTTTTTTTCAAATACTCCAATGAATTTCAAGCTAATATCATCTCTAGTTCAGATACTAAAATCAATACGACTAAGACTAACTGATCAATATAGAACAAAAGACTTTAACATTTAAATGTATTTTTCGTTTCATATTCTCACAAAATGGACAAACAATGATTATTGTTCTTTAAATCAGAATTAAAGTAATGTGAACCAACATCCATGAAGGCCATTCTATTTTCTTTCTGGGCGAATTTAAATGCCCGGGTAATGATTGAATGTCACTATTGTATTTGCTAGCATTTTGTGTGTGATTTTACTGTTTTGTATCATTTAGTTCTTTTACTTCAAAAAGAGTTAACCATGATTAATGAGACCATTTAAATTCAAGTAAAAAGTCAAGCAGAATTTTTTTTGAAGTGAGATCTCTTCTTTATGTATTTCACTTAACCACCTCTTACGTCTTCCTAATGAAAACCATATTCTTTGGAAGCTTGAATTTCGAGTCAACTGCCCCTGTGTGCTTGTTCCATAGGAATAGGGTTCATCTTCATACAATATATTTTTAATAGTAACAAAATAGATGATATTAGCTTGAAATTCATTGGACTATTTTGAAAATAAAAAAAAGAATAACCACTACGAAAAGGACGATCAGACTTTTCTGGAGCATTACCTACCTTTCCTTCCCCACGGGGGCAAGTTCCTCTTCTGCGACTGTTAATAATTATGGCAAATATCCCCATTAATTAAAGCATAAGATCAAGCAAGGGCGCTTTCTGAACTCCCAACTCCCAGCGCAGTCCCCGAAAGCGATTACAGTGTGGCTGCTTGAGAGTCATTAAAGGTGTTTATGAATACATAATTAATCAGAGGACACTGCCAGGGAAGAGAATCCATCTTCCAAGACCAACATTTAATATAAACCTCCCGTGAGTAATTACCAGGGATTAATCATCCTCAGAGGGGATACAATAATCTCCCTGTTAGGACATTGGGAGATTGGACCGAGTCACTGAATTATCTCGGGTAAATCCTCAGTTTCTTTTTCATTAAATTATTTTGAATTCATTAACGTTGGTGCTTAAATCAGGGTTATCCATAGCTCTCTAGTTAATTTATTTTGTCTTTCATACTTTGATTAAGCGTGAGTTATTCTCAAGGAATGGAATGGAATGTAGAGTTTAGGACACAAGCCAAGCACTGGGACCCACGAGGTCATTCAGCGCTAGAAAGGAAATTGAGAGCAGGTAGGTTTGAAAGGTGTAACAGGAGGAAAACCTCGCGATTGCACTATGGAATAATTGTTAAGAGAGGGTGGTTAGCAAGATGGAAGAAAAAGAATATGAATGGAGTACAGTAAAAGGAATGAAATGAGTTGCAGCCAGGGGGCGAAGGGATGCTGCAAAGAACCTTTAGTAATGCCTACAGTGCGCCCCGTGAGGTGCACCGATGGCACTAACCCCCTACGGGGGATTTTATTCGAAAGTGAAATGGACGCTTCTCCCGCAATAAATTTTGAGACTCTTCTTCACTGTACCTGAATACCTTCTGGGTCAAAATTACCTATTTATGTGATGCGTTAATTTAAGTTTCTATTTTATTATTTACATCCGTCGCGTTACTTTAGCTTTTGGGTTACGCCTTATTTTCTTTATTAGTGTGAGTATATTGAATATAGGTATAGGCAAGACACAGAAATGTATTCGAAATGTATTTGAAATAGAAAGTGCCCACATCCACATAATATATATGTATATGTATGTATATATATAAATGTATATATATATATATATATATATATATATATATATATATATATATATATATACAGAGTATACATATATGTATATATATATAGGTACATATATATGTATGTATATATACTGTAGGTATATATATATAAATATAAGTGTGTAAATGTATTTATGATGTGCAGAAGCATGTGTAACGCGTGCCTATGAAAATATGTTTCTCATGCATATATAACTTTACTCTAAACGTATATGATTTTATTGCGCATCGCTTTGATAATGAATTTATTAACCTTAATAAAATGTCATTACATATATTATATATACTGCTTTTTAAAAAAAAATTATTAGGCAATTAATACATAATTATATACATTTATTTTTCTGATGCTGACAATAATTCCAATATTGAAGCAAAATTCATGAAACATAAATATCAACCGAACCCAACGAAGAGTAAATTTATGCCTAAAAATGAAACAAAATAAAACACCAACATGATGAATTAACAGAAGAAAAAAAATAGCTAGACAATATCGTCAAGACGAGATAAATAAAGCCTTTTTGTTTTACTACCTAATATCCCGAGGGATATTTCATATTCATGGATGCATTAACGACCGGGAGAGAGAGAGAGAGAGAGAGAGAGAGAGAGAGAGAGAGAGAGAGAGAGAGAGAGAGAGAGAGAGAGAGAGAGACTCATTTAAAGTTTCTTTTGGCTCCCACTTTATTATGTTTTGAAATAAATAGATGCAAATGAAATGCAAACAGTTAAGAAGATAACGACTTTGATGTCAATGCCGTAAATGCCATGCTTTGATACAAAGGTATTAAGCTATTTCACTATCAATAAGAGTAAAGGAAATATGATCACATAACAATAATTACTTTAAAAAACGAGTGTGGGAAAATCCTATATCGTATTTGGAAAAAGTTACACTGCTTAAAGGATTAACCTAAAAACATTTCAGTTAAAGGTCACTGGATTTTTCACTAGCGGTGTCACTGAATTAATCAGTAACAATGAATAATTAAAGAAAGGATTATAAGACTGACATCTAACAAGTAGGAGGATGAAATTTTCGTAACAATAAAAGAGATGAAAATAAAACAGAAAAATACATAAAAGTCAATCATTACAAATGCACCTAAGAAATTATAGCCCACAATAAAGATTAAATAAGAAAAATTTGAAGATATTTATTAGGAGAGGATAAAAATCATTATATGTATAGTAATAAAAATTTTAGCAAACATTGAAAAATATTACTATAAAAACAACAAAAATAGTAAAAAAAATAAAGAAAAAATTAAATAAATAAAAAACACAAAAAAATGAAAAAATTAAAGAGAATTATAAACCTGTAACTCTCTTGCAAAAATCCGTGTAAGAAAATTACTTTTTAGTGCAATGATTTTCAAATAAAATAGCAGATTCTTTGCGTCTGTTGCTTAACATTTTTCAACCTTCTTGACAGAAAAAATATAGACAATAGTACATTCAAAAGAATTTGTCTAATTGATTAATTTACTCGTGAAAGTAAATATTCTCATTTCAATTAGTTTTTTTTTTTCCGAATTTTCCTCAGAGTTTAATATTCTTTACTATTATGGATGAACATGTTATTCTTTAATCCCTGTCTTCACTGAAAAAGTTTTCATTTACTATTAAAACAAATATGTTTTCGATCATAATATTAAGATATGTGTAAAGTTATGAAAGAAGTACGAGTAATTTCAATTTAATATCCTATGATTCTAAGAAAATGTACATAAAATTAAGCTATAA
>NC_089758.1:18049233-18054233 GCF_040412425.1 Macrobrachium rosenbergii
TAGTTAGATAATATTTGGCCAGTAATAAAAAAAAGAACTCTATATCAATAACAACAAAAAACAAATACAAACGTCAAAAGAAATGCATTCATTAAACTTCAAACAAGTAAAAAATAAGCCAAAGTTTCTTCGGCGCCATCGAGTTTTCTGTACAGCGTATAATGCTGTATAAAACTCTCAGCTATGGCCAATGAAACTCTCAGCCGCAGCCCACGAAACTTTCAGCCACGGCCCAGTGGTGGCCTGTGTTGCTGGCACCTATAATGGTGCCAGACGCACGATCAAGGCTAACTTTAACCTTAAATAAAATAAAAAAATAGTGAAGCCAGAAGGCTGCAATTTGGTATGTTTGGTGATTGGTGGGTGGATGATCAACATACCAATTTGCAGCCCTCTAGCCTCGGTAGCTTTGAAGATCTGAGGGCGGACAGAAAAAGCGCGGACGGACAGACAAAAAGCCATCTCAATAGTTTTATTTTACAGAAATCTAAAAATGGTAGTCATGTTCATCGACAAACCCAGCAAAGAAATTGTGGTACTGACTCGACAAGACATTCATTGCTGTCGATGGTTGAGGCTCGAAGGGAGAGTGAAAATATAGAGGGGGGGGGTCGCCGGTGTTTTTGTAAGGGAGAATTGACCCCCTTACCTCGGGGGAATCACATAACGAACCTAATTTGAGACTATTGGGAAACTATAATCATTTTTTGTGTGCATTACCTTCCATTCTGTAAGGCAAATTGTTTCCTGTTGTGGGGAATGTTTTGGAAGTATTGAGACAATCACAAATATTTTATGTTCATTAGAGGTTAGTGAAAATATGTGATGTTTAAGGTCCACTGGGAAGAAATGGTACAGATTCCAGGTTCAATCAACAATTAGTGTCGTATAATATCGCCCAACAAATACGTTAACTGGAATATTTATATTTGTATACGTTCAAGTGCACCAGCACTTGGTACAATCAATACATACATAATCTCTCTCTCTCTCTCTCTCTCTCTCTCTCTCTCTCTCTCTCTCTCTCTCTCTCTCTCTGTGTGTGTGTGTTAAAATGATCTAAGTTCGTTCTGACTGCAGGTGAGATCTTGTATTTTGCTTGCTCTTACATTTTCGGCTCTCTCTCTCTCTCTCTCTCTCTCTCTCTTCTCTCTCTCTCTCTCTCTCTCTCTATATATATATATATATATATATATATATATATATATATATATATATATATATATATATATATATATATATATATATATATATATATATATAATATATATACGTATATATATTTTATATATATATATATATATATATATATATATATATAATCTATATATATACATATATTTATGTATATATAGCAAGAGAGAGAGAGAGAGAGAGAGAGAGAGAGAGAGAGAGAGAGAGAGAGAGAGAGAGAGAGAGAGAGAGGTGAATGTAGAAGCAACCAAAATAGAAGATCTCACCTGCAGTCATAACGAACTTAGATCCTTTTAATAGACAGCACGGAGGAAGGAGGTGCCCCTTCCCCCCACCCTTAGCGAAGGATCAAGAACTTCGATAATCCCGGGAATTACGAGCGAGGTTGTCCTGGAAGATCCTGCTGGTTGCAAGAATCCTGGAAAAGAGTGAGTTTTCTGGAGTGACGCCTGGGTCCTTGAAGTTCTAAAAGAGTTGAAGAAAAAAAAAAAGTTTTCTTCTTCTTTTTTTTTTATTCTCTTCGTCAAAAGAGACTCGAGGAGAAGCTGGCAAACAAACTGTGAAAACTTAATAATCGTTCTGGGGGGGAAAAGTTTCCTACTTTTCAAAGGAGTTTTGATTTACTGCCATTTTACGCAACTGAGGAATGGCTTTTTATTGTTGCTGTTTTCCCTTTCATTTCCTCCCGAAGTTGATTTTATTCATTGCCACTGGTAATGCTCCTGACGGTCGAACAAAAGTTGGCGAAAACTCACGAAGGAGGGGAAGAAAAAGGTTACGATTCGGCAGCGAGGAAAGACGCAATTTCACCTGGAATTCAGTTCGTTGCTTTTGGTGCGACATCCTTTGCTTATTTTATTTTTTGGCAATTCCAAGGTGATGCTAAAAGGATATAGTAATACTAATAAAAACTAACTTTATGGTTCTTCCTTGTGCAATCTTTGAAACGAAGAATATGACTTTTTTTTCAACACATCCAGCATATGACGGCAGGCATTTATTGTTGTCATTATTATTATCATTATTATTATTATTATTTGTCAAGATGCCTCAATACTTTTAAAAGTTCAATGGTACAAGACCAAGGGCATCAATAAACAATGCACCCGACTTGGGAAGAAAGTATAGATGTACAGATTAAACCGTGAAGGAAAACTAAAAAAAAAAAAAAACGAGAAAAACAATTATGACAAAACTAAGAAACTCTGGAATGAGCCTCATGCGAACCTTTTTACCCAAACTGCATTTGCGCCCAATGGCCTCATTAAGTAGGTTACAACTAATTTGAAAATAATTCTCCCTGTTACATTATTTGAAAATAATTCTCCCTGTAACACCATTTGAAAAATATTCTCCTTGTAACACCCATATGAAAATAATTCTCCCTGTAATGCAATTTGAAAATAATTCTCCCTGTAACATCATTTGAAAATTATGCTCCCGGTAACACCCATTTGAAAATAATTCTCCCTGTAACACCATTTCAAAATAATTCTCCCTGTACCACCATTTGAAAATAATACTCCCTGTAACATCATTTGAAAATAATTCTCCCTGTAACACCATTTCAAAATAATTCTCCCTGTACCACCATTTGAAAATAATACTCCCTGTAACATCATTTGAAAATAATTCTCCCTGTAACAAAATCTGAAAATAATTCTCCCTGTAACACCATTTGAAAATAATTCTCCATGTAATGCCATTTGAAAATAATTCTCCATGCAACACCATTTGAAAATAATACTCCCTCTAACATCATTTGATAATGATTCTACCTGTAACACCTTTTGAATATATATATATATATATATATATATATATATATATATATATATATATATATATATATATATATATATATATATATATATGTGTGTGTGTGTGTGTGTGTGTGTGTATCTGTTTGTGTGCGTGCGTGAGTGTGTGTGTTCCAGGTTAGATTCTTAATAAACGCAGAATGGCCCACGAACTTATATTCAAAACATACTGTATGTGCTTTTCCACTCCTATGCAGTAAATAAAGAATTACTCACTTGATCAACTTTCGTGGATTGCAACTAGAATGTAAGAAGGCATGGGGGTAGCAATCCCATCCCAAACAAGTTGCAAAGAACTGGAAGTCATACACTTAAAACAACATTTGTGAGTAGGAAACGTGTACTTGTGGAAAAATATGTGACTATATGGTATAACTTGGAGATTAAACTTGGACATTAAAAATATGTTAAAAATCATATAACTGCAAAAGAACTACAAGAAACATAAGACATTATAAGACAAAACGACTAAGGCAAGAAGATGCAAACTTAATAACTGAAAGTTTTGCCACTTGTGTGCTAGAAGTGCAACTTGAGAACACCACCGAAACTTTTTTATCAAAATGAATTTATGAACAGATTTCCAGCCTGGAAATGCGCATCATGAGAGGTCAAAGGTCGATTCCTGAAAGGTCAGAGAGCTTGTTTTCAAATAGATGGAATTATTAGTCACCAGTCGAGAAGGTTCAAAGTTAGGAAGGTCTGAATTTTCTCTTTCTTTATTTTAGAAATGTAACAAGTGTCAGGGGTCATTTGTAGCAAATATTTCGTGAGAGAGAGAGAGAGAGAGAGAGAGAGAGAGAGAGAGAGAGAGAGAGAGAGAGAGAGAGAGAGAGAACTGTATACACCTCGACTACAAGGGTATGTCTAATATACTGTATTATACTTAAAGATGAGTATAGTTTTATATATATGACGATTTATCGCGTCTTAAGTTTAGAGTTTTTAACAAACACTGCAGTAAAGGTCAATGACATCTCTACGGATATTTTTCTTATTTGACCAAAAAGTTAAGACTTCTAATTCTGTTTGCAGATGAAGTGGGAATCGCGCTTGCATCTCGTGCTTTCAAAAAAGGTATACGGAGTCCTGTTCCCGTTCCAAGTTGGATTAAGAAACTGCACTTCCGCTTCGTTCTTTCATATTTCACACGGGAATGAGAATTACTCTTTCGTCCCATGTTGAGTTTTACCTACTTTCCCAAAGGGATTATACTTTCACTTCATGCTTTCAGAAAGCATGTGAAGTTCTACTCTTGTGTGTAGAGAGTCTGATTTTCTGATTTTCTCTCACGTCTCCCAAACTGACGGCAGATTACACATACAAAAAATAAAAGATGAAGGAAGAGAAAAAGAAGGCTCAACTTTCGCTCCAGTGGAAGCTGTGATTTCACTCACGTTTCCCGATAGGAGATGGGAATCCCCCGACGATTCCATCGAGTGTCGGAGATAAATCTCCGTGCCATTAAGGACCCTGAAATGGCAGATGATTAATGTCTTCTCTCCTTTGACATCAAGTTATCAGTCCCAACATCATTAATTATTTCCTGCCTTTTGAAGACCTTTATCTCATCTGGGACTATATTTTTTATGCTCTCTCTCTCTCTCTCTCTCTCTCTCTCTCTCTCTCTCTCTCTCTCTCTCTCTCTCTCTCTCTCTCTGGATTCAAGACTTTATTATTGAGATGAAAGAGTCAACTTGGCGGAAAATTGCAAATTTTTTCCTGGGAAAGAATGAACAGTTTTTTTTAACTTCAATTATTAAAACCTATCGTGATGGCACATTTTTTTATATTGAGAGAAAATACAAAAGAAGATTAGGCATTAAAACATTATGTAGCCTTTTAAACAATTCATGTAAGATTTAATAGACATTGAGCTTCTGAATGTTCCTTTAAGCCCGGTTACTGAGATAGTACTTGGTACGAACAATTTTTGGCAATACAAGAACGAAAAATTACGTATTTGTGTGAAAGTGTTTGTTTATT
>NC_089758.1:18064233-18081733 GCF_040412425.1 Macrobrachium rosenbergii
CATGGTTACAGTTCCGGGACATTTCGGATATATGCACATACATTTGTGAAAACAAAGCAGTATAAATGAGGTAGCTTCGTACACTTAGTGCAAAGCAAATGACAGATCAATTTCCCTACGAGAGAGAGAGAGAGAGAGAGAGAGACTGTAACTTTTTTCTTAAAGTTTGTCAATTACTGTCACTATTATATACACACATTATTATATATATACATATTTATGTATGTATAATAATGTGTATATATATAAGACATATGTGTATGTATGTGCGTATGTATATATATACTCGTATATACATGACTGTACAATACACACACATATATACTGTATAATATATATATATATATATATATATATATATATATATATATATATATATATATATATATATATATATATCTGAATGTACTAGTTCCTTCTCTTTTATTCTTTTAGAATCATCTCTAGACTTCCACAAAGCGGAAGATTTATTGTCTGTTTACATTATTTAGTGCATATTCGGTCTCGATTTATATTCTAGAACCTCTCAGTAGACGAATCGCCAGACTGTCGATCGCTTCTGCCCTTGTGGGAATGTTCCACTTCTAGCGAGCTCTCTGACAAGGCTTTGCTTCTAATGGATCGATATCTTACCCTCCCTGTATTCTAGCGAGTCATATCTCGTAGGAAGCAGGAACTGGTGATTTCTGAATGGTGCCGAGTCTTTGCTAGCGTTATAAATGAGAAAAACTAAACACAAAACTAATTATTCAGTACGTTTCAAGAGAGAGGTTAGCAGAATTGTTCAAAAGTGAAAATGTGACATAGAATGATGATTAAAGAAAAAAAAAAGACGCTTAGTAGATTTTTTTATTTGATTAAAAAGTTCACTATTTTTTATTACATTTTTTGGGGTATTAAAATCGATGACTTCAACAATAGACATGCAGTTAAAAGGAAGTTTCTTTCTCACGTAAATACAGCATTTAGATAAATAAAACTTCCCTATGATGATACCGACTTAAACGCTGACTTAGAACCTTCATTCTTGGACAAAAATGCTGCTCCAAATAAGAAAGACTGCTTAAAACAGTACTCAGAGAGAGCTTGCAATAAACGGATAAATTAGCCTGCTGCTTGAAACGTTTAACAAAATAACGTTGAGAGGAATTACATTCCATCCATTCAACGTGATGGCTAACCGCAGAAAAAAAATATACATATACATAGCACCAGGGCAATTAGTAGCGTACGTTATTACCACGAGTGCAATTATAATAAAAACTGAAACAAATTTGAATGAAACGCATTTAGGAACTTTCCCTTCTCTATAATGAATGGGGGAATGGAAGCGATTCCTTCTTTAGCACTGACTTCTATATGCTTGCATATAGTCCTGTTCATAGAGAGCCAATAAAATGGAGTGGCGACCTCCCTGTCAAGCGTGTGACCTCGGCCGGCCATAATGGCACAACCGGTCCAGCAATTTACTTTTTTCCTCTAGTTTAATCACTATAGGGATATGTTATTTAATTACAAGTAACTTAATCATTATTGTACAATATATTTCGAAATGTTTTTGTTCTGAGGTCTATTTTAGTTGAAGTAAATAACTGTGCATTCTAACCTGAATATATCTCGAATATTAAAAAGCCAAATACCATTTGATTAGAAAAATTTATTCCCTTATTAAGTAGTCAGTAACCTAACCACATATAAGTATATATTCTCTATTTAACAAAAGCAGAAGAAAGTCCTGAAATATTAATTTGCATGAAGTAATGAATTTTGCATAAAAGAATCACCCATTAAATTTGTATATATCTGAAATGTTGAAAAGTCAAATTCAACTTTTCAAGAAAAATGCAGTCCCTTATTGAACGCGCAGTAATCTAATGGATATAAATAAATAACCATGTATCCTCTTTTAACAGAAAAAAACAAATGTTTATTTATATCTAATATTCAGTAGTCTATATACATACAAATAAATAATTCTACATATTTCTTGTTATGAAAAAAATGCTGATTTATGCTGAAGGATAAGTAATATATTATATATATATATGTATATATATATATATATATATATATATATATATATATATATATATATATATATATATATATATATATATATATTATATACATATATATATATATATATATATATATATATATATATATATATATATATGTGTGTGTGCGTGTTTGTAAGTGTACGTGTATCAGCGTGTGCATGCGTTTGTATTGTGTGTGCGTGTTGAAAGATGTTTCGGTTTAGAGGGGGCATTTTGATCAAAACCACACCAAGTGTTACTTCCTTTGGATGTAATTCAGAGTTTTCCCGGGCAGCGCCGGGTTGGTCAACTAGTAAGAGAATATATAGAATTATTTATTTGTGGTGTATATCCTAATAATTTTTTTAACGTAAATCAACATTTACGATATTTTTTGTTACAAGGAGTACTCAGATTTATTTGTTTATATGCATACACAAACACACACACACACATAATATGTATATATATATATATATATATATATATATATATATATATATATATATATATATATATATATATACCACAAATAAATAATCCTATATATTCTCTTACTAGCCGAGATCTCTAAATTACATTGAAAGGAAGTAACATGTGGTGTGGTTTTGATTAACATGCCCCTGCTAAACCAAAACACCCCTTACTAAACCTAAACATGCCCCCAACTAAACCTAAACACCGGTAAATCAAAACACAGCCCCACTAAACCTAAACACATCCCCCACTAAACCTAAACACACCCCTACTAAACCAAAACACACTCCAGTAAACCTAAAGACACCATTCATTAAACCTAAAAACCCCTCCCACCAAACCTAAACACACCCCCACTAAACCTAAACACACACCACCCACTAAACCTAAATGCACCCCCAACTAAACCTAAATGCACTGTTATTAGACCTAAACACCCCCTTAAATCGAAACACACCCCTACTAAACCTAAAAATATCCCCCACTAAACCTAAACACACCCCCACTGAACCAAAACACACCCCAATAAACCTAAGCACATCCATCACTAAAACTAAACACTCTTCGCACCAAATCTAAACTCACCCTCCACTAAACATAAACTCCCCTCCCGTTAAACCTAAATGCACCCCACTAAACCTAAACGTACCCCACTAAACCTAAACACACCCCTCACTAAACCCAAACACACAGCACCCACAAAACCTAAACACACAGCACCCACAAAACCTAAACACACCCCTCACTAAACATAAACGTACCCCAACTATACCTAAACTCATCCCCACTAAACCTAAACACACACACCCACTAAACTTAAACACACCCCTCACTAAACCTAATTGCACCCCCCACTAAACATCAACACATGCCCCCTGCTAAACCTAAACACACCCCTCACCAAACCTAAACACATCCCCCCCACCAAACCTAAACTCACCCTCACTAAACTAACACACCCCCTACTAAACCTAAACACAAACCTTGATACAGAATTATTAACCACAGGAAAGAAAAGCATTTTGAACAATATATTTCCATGGTCTCGAGTACATGAAATGAGGTATGATAAACCCATAGAGTTTATTTACCACATCAGTTACAAAGGGAAGGGGGATGGAAGATGGGGAAGGGGAAGGGGAAGGGGGTACGGGTTTGAAACCTACTAAAAATAACCTCCCTGGAGTCAAATGAGGGCCGTGTGCAAAATTTCGTCTAGATCGATCAAGCGTTTCGGATTTCCATAGAGCTCAAAGCTCTGTACATACAAGTACATATCTACAAATTTTGTTACATTCAAATATATAGGCTATATACACAACACACAAGAACATTTACACACACACCAGCAAGCACAAACACACAGACAACCACACCAACAACAAAACATATCTACACCCGCAATCACTCGTACAACCTAAGACAAACCACACACACACAAACACATACACACACACCCATTCCAAAAACAAATACATACCCACCCACCAACACAAACACACCAATTCCCACAAACGCACACCAGTACTCACAACCACAAAAACACACACACACACATACACATACGCACAACACACACACCTACACCAACAAGCGCAAACATACGCACGCACCTACACCCACAAACACACACACGCGCACACACCTGCACCCATACCCGCAAACACGCACACTATTACCACAAACCCAAACACAAAGACACTTACACAAAAACACACCCACAAATGCACACACCCACAAACACATATACCCACACCCACAAACAAACACACACACCCACCAACACAAGCACACACACACCTACACCCTCACCATAAACACAGACACACACCCACACCCATAAACACAAACACACTCACACCTACAAACACACACAAACACCCATACCCACAAGCACACACACACACATAAACATTCCCACACTCACAACACATACGTACATATATATACACATACATTATATATATATATATATATATATATATATATATATATATATATATATATATATATATATATATCTACACACACACACACAACTATTACCCTCATGCAACACTGTTATGGATTTAAAACAAGACATGTTAACATTAACAATAGCCTGTAGGCCTATCTGCCGCCAAGCATTTTTAATGGCAAGCAAAAAACAGCATCGCTGTGAAGGCGATATCACCTTCCCTTAATAAACTGTAATTTGTTTGGCACATTTACCCACTCCGGTATTTCCCGGAGCATTGTTTAACGAATTTTTGGAAAGGCGTTTAGCAAAATAGATTTTCCAGCCACGCCCAGCATCTTGTAAGCAACCGACGAGAAAAAGGGGTAGATAAATAATTTCTTTGTATTTTAAGGCTTTGGAGCGACACGTAGAGAGAAATGGTTAAAAAGTACTACCGGTACAATGTACATTTGACTTATATAGAATACAATTATTCTTTAGGAACGGGAAAAAAAAAAAACATTAAAAATGCCTCTCGAGTCATTAGGCATTGGTCTAGCGTTTGCGTTAGCCGGAATCTTTCACTTGTTACGATTCTTAAGACAATTTTTTTTTTTTTCGTCATGATGATTCTATACCTTTTACCAAAGAAAAAATGAGTTTATATAAATTCGAAGTAAGTCGTGTTTAGAATAACGCTTAAACCATCTTGCACCTTACCAAATGTGTAGTTTGAGGGTATCGGTGTAGCCTAGGCGATCAAACTTCATTTTCTTGCTTATGCCAAACTAGGAAACATATTTGGTGAAAACACACATTAACCAAGGATTTGTTACACACATAAAGATGGTACTATTTTTAAGCTGAATTTGTTTTCCACGGATTCTTCAGGTCGTCCTAAAACGCTCTCACCAAGTGTGATGTCTTGGAATTTCGTCGAGAAACAACGTTTGATCAAATGCACTTTGTTTAACAACTCTAAAACGGAAAAATCGATGGCATAGATAGTACCCTATACCTACTGCAAAGAATTCTTAATGCCTGACATAATACAGTAGGTGTCTATGTGTATCACTGTTACATGTTTAAAAGACGAGACGTGTTTACACAACCAATAACCTAAAAGCCTAGACCTATACGTCAACTCACAACTGAATTTTTTTTTTATAACGAGCAAGAACCCCGTTTTACTTTATAATATGTGGCATACTTGCGACGAATGACGCCCTGGTTTTAAAACTGGAATCGTCACTGAACTTATGTGGCATAACAATATGATGAAAATTTGAGACGTGTTCGACACTGAAAGCGTAGGCTATCCACCGCTAAGCGGACATGAATCTGACCAGCATAGAATTATGGATAAATAAAGCTCGGTATGCTTTGCTTACCTGTGAAATGTTACTCCACTTTCTCTTTTAAATACCCTTTTCCCACTCCTGCAATTATTAGCTGCACAACATATTACTGAACGGATAATGAGCAAGAAACAACACAGAACGCACTAAGCAACACACCAAACTAAGTAGTAGTGTAGACGGTCTCAGCTGATCAGTTATCGCTACATTGTCTTCATTAGTAATTTGCCGTGGCAACACTGCCTATGATATCGGCTGCTGTTTGGCTTAATTCCATCGTATTCGAATGTAATTAAATAGACTTTGAATTCCTACCAAAGCACTTGTTTATATGGAGGGCACTGGATTATACAAAAAAAAAATGCAAAAACAACTTTGATGATAAATATATAATTTGAGTTACTGTTGATATACCAGGGCCACAATGATATAAAAACTATACACACTTGTAGCAGAGCTTCAGCTGAAACTGAACTGCCGTGGCCTTTAACCCAAGGTGACAGTCTGCATTTATCTGTTGTAAAATTTCTTGTCTTTAATTAACAATATATATTACGCAAGCATCCTTTAAAATGTATGACACTATTGTAATTATGCCAGCTGACTTGACTGCATATTTTTTTCTAATAGCGAATGTTTAAGCATTTTATAACTGACAGCCTACAGAATAGGAAACAGCACTACGGACTCGAGTCATTTCTTAGACGTAAACATCCAGCCGATACTACCAGTGTCTAACATACTTGTTCCAGTTACATCTTTACTTTATAATTTTTCTTTAACTGATAAAATTCATTAAGTCGTGAAAAAAATGGGAAAAATACACCACTGGTTCGGTCAGAACTCACAAAATTCCTTTCCAGTCCGAATTTTGCATACTTGTTATTGAATTACTTTCATGCTGATCACAAGACTTACTTTCCATATATTGCTTGATGTATGAAATTAAGTAGAAATCACGTCATAAGAATAAAACTGGTTATACTTATAGTGCACTGTGAGGCGAGGACACTGTAGCTCTTTAAAATTCTGGCGGGAGAACATAGAGAACTTGCTATTAACAAAGCCTGGCTGCATTTTATGGAAACCATAAGTTTATCAGAGTACAAAACATTGAAAAAAGATTAATTTAAAATAAAAAGTTAAGAATTATCAATGTGCTTATCCTATATGAGCCTTATGAAGGTGGGCATTCAAAAGTCTTGTCCAGTTATACTGACCGAAGCATTTTATTTCTAACGGTTTTTGAAATACGTTTCTGCCTTTTGTCACATTAAGCAATTTATTGGCTGCTAACCCAGAAAACTTTATAAACATCGGCGGGCTCTGACTTCGAGTATCGGTTTATTATTTTGTTGACAATAGACTTTATGACTGGGCAAGACTGGTGTGAGGTAAAATCAGCATAGGCCTACGTAAACAAGAAGGCATTTCTTCTTCCCTGTTACCGATTGACATCATCGTAAATTATATGTTAATCCAAATAAGTTAAATTAATAAAAAATATTATTGGAGAAGCATTTAGAGACGAGTTTTCTAAGGTGTGCCGATTTTACCTCGAACCGGGTAACAGTAATGAAGGATAGATAAGTGACAAAGAAAGGTTCAACCTAACTGAAAATATTACATACTTTGCGATGAGCATTAACTTATGAAAAGGTAGGGTATAATATTGTAATGTTAAAATTTTTACATTAGAATTACTGGATTTCACCAGTTAATCAACATTTTGAAAAAAGTCCAGACCTAGTCCTATAATACGATGCTTTTAAAATAATGGGGTTGCTGTTATTTCTCTCTTTCTTTCCATCCGTTCGTTACTCTCTCTCCCTCTCTTTGCATTCGTTTGTTTCTCTCGTCTGTCTCATAAGCATTCGTTTACTATTCTCTCTTGTGTCCTTCCTCTACAATTTTTCTCTCATCCTCTGTCTACTGGCAGTGCATCCTACAGTGTTGCCATGACCATATGTCACTGAATGTTATAGACAGATGGGTTGCAACCGGGTTTATGCTACGTAGTTTCGTCCACCACCACCAGGGTGGCGCTGCTTGCAGCCATCTTCAAACGTAGAAGACCTCAAAGTATACTGTTGACTGAGTGCTTAGTGTTTTCTGTGATTTTTTCTCGATCATTATCGCCTTATTGTTAACGCCGTGCAGCTTCTGATTGCAGATATAGGAACAGGATATCTTGGAGTGATATTGGAGTAAGATTTCACAGGTAAGCAAAGCATACGGAGCTGTATTTACCCATAAGTCTGTGCTAGTCAGAGTAATGTCCGGTTAGCAGTAGGTAGCCTACGCTTTCTCCGTGAAACCTGTCTCAATTTTCAGATTATTGTAGTACATAAGTACAACGGCGATTTCAGTTTTTGAAGTCAGAGCATCAATAATCTTATATATGCCGCATAATGTAAAGTACAGAAGATCTGGCTCGTTAATATAAAAGCATAGCAGTAAGTTAGCCTGTATTCCTAGACCGATATGTTACTGGTTGTGTCAACAAGTCTCGCTGTGATGCATAAGGGCACCTGCCGTATTTTGCCAGTCTTTAGAATTCTTTGTTGTAGGAAGGCCTGTAGGATACTGTCTATGCCATTCATTTTTATCAGTTTTAGACATGTAAAGGTAACGTTAGCGTTATTTAACAAAATGCGTTTGCTCAAATGTGGTGGTTCAACGCAATCGGAAACGCCACACTTGGTGAGAGATGAAGGACGACGTAAACAAACCTTGGAAAACCACTCACATTATTCGATTCTAATTTAAAGTAGTTCGATCTTTTATATGTGTATTAAGTCCTGCTTTAGTTGATATTTTCACCAAATGATAATGTTTCGTAGATGGGTGTGAGCAACAAAATGAAGTTTGGTAACCTAGGCTACGCCGATACCCTCAAACTAATTTAGAAAGATACTAGGCTATGCCAATTGATTTGACAAGTACTTTTATGGTTTTGTCCTAATTTTAAGGGCAATTTTATTCCTAGTAAGTCAAAGTTACTTTCATATCGTAGTCCTTTCATATCGCAGTGTGTGTATGTGTATGTGTGTGCGTGTGTGTGTTTCTGGGTGTGGATATGTGTATGTTTGTGGGTGCGAGTGCGTGTGTGTTTCTGGGTGTAGGTTTGGATGTGTGTTTGTTGGAGTGGGTGTGTTTTTGGGTGTGAATGCGTGTTTGTGGATATGTGTATATTCTCATATATAAAAGTGAATGTTTGTATGTTGGTTTGTTGTTTGTCTGTATGTTTGTGCGCTATAGAAATCGGCAAAGTTTGACTGATCTAGACAAAATTTGGCACGTGGCCATCATGTGACCCAACTTGATTAATAGGGTAGGTTTCAAACTCGTACCACCTTCCCTTTCCCCATCCCCTATCCCCCTTCCCCCATCCCCCTTCCCTTTAACTTAAGTGATAAATAAACTCAACAGGTTTATCGTATGTCGCTTCATAAATATATTATTGAAAATGCTTTTAGGTTTAGTAAGGGTGTATGAAGGTTTGGTGAGGGTTGTGTTTAGATTTGGTGGGGGTGTGTTTAGCTTAGTGGGGGGTGTGTGTTTAGGTTTAGTGGGAGATGCATTTAGGTTTAGAGAGGGGTGTGTTCAGGTTTAGTGAGGGTGTGTGTGTTTAGATTTAGTGGGGGTGAGTTTAGGTACAGTGTGGATGCATTTTAGTTTAGTGAAGGGTATATTTAGGTTTTGTGGGTGCATTTAGTTTTAGTGGGAGGGATGTCCATGTTTAGTGGAGGATTTTTTAGGTTTGGTGGGAGGGGTGTTTAGGTGTAGTGGTGGGTATGTTTAGGTTTAGTAGGGGTGTGTTTTGGTTTAGTGGGGATGTGTTTAGTTTAGTGGGGCTGTGTTTAGTTTAGCTTGGGGTGTTTAGGTTTAGTGGGGGTGCATTTAGGTTTAGTGGGTGGAGTATTTTCATGTTTAGTGGGGGTTGTGTTTAGGTTTAGTGGGCGGTGTGATTAGGTTTAATGGTGGAGTGTTCTGGTTTAGTGGGGGATGCATTTAGTTTTAGTTGAGGTGTGTTTTGGTGTAGTGGGGATGTGATTAGGTTTAGTGGGGATGTTTCAGTTAATTGAGGGTGTATTTATGTTTAGTGGTGGTGTGTTTAGGTTTAGTTGGGGCTGTGTTTTGATTTAAGGGGTGTTTAGGTTTAGTGGAGGTATGTTTAGATTGGGTGGGGGTGTGTTTAGGTTTAGTAAGGAGTTTGTGTTAGGTTTAACTGGGATGCATTTAGGTTTAATGAGGGGTGTGTTTAGGTTTAGGGGGCTGCATTTTGTTTTAGTGAGGGGTGTGTTTAGGATTAGTCAGGGTGTTTAGGTTTACTTGAAAGTGCATTTAGGTTTAGTGTGAGGGGTGTTTATGCTTAGTGGAGGATGTGTTTAGGTTTGGTGGGAGGAGTGTTTAGGTTTAGTGATGGATGTGTTTAGGTTTAGTGGTGGATGTGTTTAGGTTTAGTGGTGGATGTGTTTTCGTTTAGTGGGGTGTGTTTAGATTCAGCAGTGGTATGTGTTTAGGTTTAGTGCGGATGTGTTTCGATCCTAGGGGGTGTTTATGTTTAGTGGGCTGTGTTTAGGTTAAGGTGGGGGTGCGTTTAGGTTTAGTGGGAATGCATTTAGGTTTAGTGGGTGGTGTGTGTTTAGATTTGGTGGGAGGGGTGTTTAGGTTTAGCAGATGGTGTTTTCAGGTTTAGTGGAGGTGTGTTCTGGTTCAGTGGGAGTGTGTTTGGGTGGGGTGAGTTTAGGTACGGGGTAGGGGGTGCATTTAGGCTTGCTTAGGGATGTGTTTAGGTTTTGTGGATGGTGTGTGTTTACATTTAGGGGTTGTGTTTAGGTTTAGTGGAGGGTGCATTTAGGTTTAGTGGGAGGGGTGTTTATGTTTAGTGGAGGGTGTGTTTATTTTGGTATGAGGGGTGTTTAGGTTTAGTGGTGGATGTGTTTTGGCTTAGTGGGAGTGTGGTTAGGCTTAGTGGGGGTTGTGTTTAGGTTTATGGGGAGGGGGTTTGTTTCAGTTTAGCCGGGACATGTTAATCAAAATTGCACTACGTGTTACTTCCTGTCTAAGGTAAATGATCGACTGTCATTCAGAGTATTTCTGGGTAACGCCGGGTTGGTCAGCTAATACAGTATGTGTGTGTATATGTATATATATATATATATATATATATATATATATATATTATATACATATATATATGTATATATACATACACTATATATATATATATATATATATATATATATATATATATATATATATATATATATATATATGTAATAGTAACAGTAATTGACAGACTCCTGGAAAAATGTTAATCTCTCTCTCTCTCTCTCTCTCTCTCTCTCTCTCTCTCTCTCTCTCTCTCTCTCTCTCTCTCTCTCTCTCTCTCTCTCTCTCTCTCTCCGCTTTTGTACGGAATTGATCTGCCCGTTGCTTTGCACTAGGGATACGATGAAATTTCATTTTTATTGCTTGTTTTCAACTATGCTTGTGCATAAATCCGAAATGTCCCAGTTGTGTAGCTATGTCATAATATGGTGCATTAAAATCGTAGACGGCTGTTAAATTCTGACATTTGTACCGCAGTTTTGCCACGATAGCGATTAGTTTTATCGGCAGTCTCTCCCATTACTTTTAGGAAGGTCTTTAATTTACCCATTACAGTATTGATAAAGGCTTTCATGACAAGATGTCATATATATCAGTATTTAATACCTTTCTCTATTCCCTATTTCGTTTTTCACCTAGTGGTCCGTACACAGGTGTACAAATTGAATTAAAATTTGACAGATACCTGTAACTTTTTTTTATCTTATGTCATGTCAGCACCTGTCATTAAAGCACATTGACAAGAAATAATGATATAGTTCTTAAGTTTTTTTATCTTGATAAGACAAGTCCTTAACTCAATTTACGATAACGAGAGTTAGCTTCGTAAGTTACCATGGGTCCGAATTCTCTAGAATCTAGATGATAGGGTACGTCAGCACTCAATATATTGGCGATATTGCAGTTGCAAAAGCGAACCAAATGCCATTTCTGGTGAATTTTTTTGTCTGATTTATAGGGCACGAACGCGCATTCAGTTGCAATAGCCAGGAAAAAGAGAATGCTGTATTTATAATAACATTGAAAGATACCCTTCATTGGACAGATTCCCCAAAAAGTTTTTGTTACCTCAATAGTAATGATTTTGTAATGTTAGAAAGGAATAAAAAGTTCAGTATAAAATAATGTGGCTGATAGTCCATCCCTTTTGATAACGATAATATTCTTTGCATATCTCACTACATGCCTCATTAACCTTCTTATAAACTGTTTGCAGGAGTTTTTATTTACTTTGAGTCAATTGTTTCTAACGCTTAGCCGTTGGATATCTCGTGTACTTCATTTCAACCCCTTTCGAGCTCGCGTAAATGGTAATTCCTTCAAGATGTTATTGCATTATTGCAACATAGGGGAGAGTCGCCTTTCACTCTTCGATGGAGATAGATTGAAACCCTTTTAACCAATTAATCAAATCATATTAACAGTTCGTGCACGTTTCATTCACGTCTTAAATGATTTCCTTGCCTGTGCATACCAGGCTTACTATGATGGCTATTTATATGATTTCTTGATTTTATTCAAGTGGAACTTTTGCGTCTATGTAATAAACTTTCGTTTATATCATCATCAAAATTGAATATTTATTCGGCATCGTAAAGTTTATCAGATGTTTCAGTTTTACACGTTTTCAGTATGGCAGCCTTAAAATGAAGGGGACTTAATAAGAGAATATTCATAAGAACGTTTTTACAGAATATTTGGTTTTGTTCGTATAGAAAAGCTTTAATTCACAGACATGCAACTGAATGACCGGGAGAAAAGAAATAATGTTTGAATCTGTAATGTGGTTTTATTTTTTCGGTCATTCAGGTGTTTCGGAAGAAATGTCTTATTCATTCGCTTATCTTTTTTTATGAATAACGTATAGAAACTAGAATAGGATAGTTAATAGTATAGTTTCTGAAATATATGTTTTATTTTTCAGTTTTAGTTATTTACCTTTTCTAAGAACCAACACACACACACACACACACACACACACACACACACACACACACACACACACACACACAGAGAGAGAGAGAGAGAGAGAGAGAAAGAGAGAGAGAGAGAGAGAGAGAGAGAGAGAGAGAGAGAGAGAGAGAGAGAGAGAGAGAGAGAGAGAGAGAGAGAGAGAGAGAGAGAGAGAGAGAGAGAGAGAGAGAGATTACTAAAGTCATTGAGCGGTAATTTGAGTAGATTTGAGGAATGTAGAATATTATTTCCTATCTATCTCAGTGGACGATATTGGATGGACAATGGCAGATTATTTATCAATCTGTACTGTATATTGGACTCTCCAACGAGTGTATTACGTTGTACTTTATAATAAATTACTTCTTCATTATATCGCTGATGGAGATAGATGCTATTGACAGAATATAATTTGTTCTCTAGTTGTTGGAGTTCTCATCGCTAACTTAACAGAACGACAAATTGATGTGTTATGTCTGGCTTGCGACAGGATAATAATTAAACCATCCCTCCCCTATGTCTTCAACCCCTTCCCCAAATACACCCGATAATTTGTCTGCTGTTATTTGTGCTTTAAACGAGAAGGGTCATGATTAATACATTAAGAATAGCCATCGTCCTCCGCCCAGGCCTGGCAACAGCAGTGCTCACGAAGCGCTATTAACTTTTGTTTCAACCTGATTGATAAGCTCCGCCCACAAGTACAGCAGTTGCCATCTCACACTGGAAAACTATTCTGGCACGGATTTTGTGAGTTTCTCTAAATATTTGCTCGTTCTGGCATACGTTTCTCTCCAACTTCGAATAAAAATTTTATGAACGATTTGCGCTGCTGGTATCCAAAAAAATGTGATCATTTCAATTCACTGAATGGGAGAGAAAAGAAAAAGTGATGGACTATTCAAATAGGGCGAGCATGAATAGACTTTGGAAAACTCAGTCAGACTGTCAGGTAAAGCACAACTTTGCTATTGATAACTAGGGGTTCAACTCTTATAGAAATAGCTGACAGTGGAAAGTTGCTGAAAGAGGGATGGAAAATAACTTTTTCTGACATTTTCAAAACTAAGAAGTACTGACAAAGGGTCTGGAGTAAAGCAATGCAATGAAAATGAAAACTTAAGATACTAGAAGCAAAAGCAACAGTTGCAGAAGAAATGCAAATTGAGATGAACCAAACTATGTGTACGTATAGTATGGTAAAGAAATTGAGAAACAAAAGAATATAAAAACAATAATTATGAAACAAAACTATGGCAGAATGAATAAGGAAAATGAATGTAATGAGAGTGCAAAAATCAAAATATACGACAGTACTAAGCATTTTTGGACCTAAATAAAAAAAAAAACACACACAAAAATGCAAAGTTATAAATACAACAGATATTTCCTCTCATAAGACCAATGAAAGGGCAGCAGTCATTGATACGGTGATAAAATAAAAAGTTGTATGAAACTCTTAAAAAAGATAGATTTAAGTTAAAAGGGAATCGATTTTTGAGGACAGAGACAAATTACTTCTGTCGATGATTCTGACTAACATGAATATTCGAATAGAAGGTAAGGCCAAGAAGTGATGAGCGTATTAGACAGAAGTGCTGTTTGTGAATAAAGAGAAAAAATGATGGAAAATACAAGTGAAAACTTATATAAAAAGAAAATTAATAGTAAATAAAGAGCCACATACAAGTGCAGTAAATCTACGAATTAGATTTAAGACAATAATTCAGCTTTATAAGGTGCGATATTATAAAACAAGGAAAGGAAAGTCAAGTACAAAATATACTAAATTCCATTAAAATAAAAATATATGAAAACATCCATCAAGAATAACACACAAAAATTATAGCAGCTATTTGGAGAATAATGTATTTTTAAAAAGTAAGGATTTTTCCCTAAATACTTTGTTTTATAAGTTTATTTAATGACCAACAATATAAATTATAGTATAGTAGCCTGAAATTTCTCGTCGAAAAACTGAGATGAGCAAAAATATATACATTTTTCCTACAATTTTCCAAAGAAAAAGTATATAATCCATATTCAGTACTTACATGAATGCTAGTTATCGTAATGTCAACTCGGTTTGCAACTTTTACATAGATTCATCAGTGTTCATATGTGTGAATGAGACTTTCTACTCAGGAATGTGTTATCTTTATGAACTCTTTGCATGAAACGTTTTGATAATATATGAACCGAATGCCTCGGTTACTGAAGAGTTCATTATGAACACGGGAAAGTGATGGCACTATTGGTTAGATAACGAATGCGCGCAAAGTAATGGTATGGACACGGAAAAGTAGTGGACCAAATTACCAGAGTACTTCAACACCTTAAATCTCTCTCACGGAAGAACGCTACTCTCTCACGGAAGAACGCTAAATTACCGCCTGGATTCCATAACTATTTACGGCTTACTTAAAAAAAAAAAAAAAAAAAAAAAGTTCGTTAAGAAGAGTGAGAAGGGAAAGACGCCCACCCATACTTTTTCAGGGTGGTGTTCATACTGGTAAAGAGGAATTAAGGATGCATTACGATTAGTATGAAAAAACAATAATTATCACTGAAAAAACATGAATAAGAACGTATATTTTTCAAGTCATAGAAGCTCACAGTTTTCAGGTCACCGAAGCTCATTATTCAAGTCACAGAAGCTCACGTTATTCATAGTGCACTATGTTAAGAGTCACAATTGTATTAAAATAATAAAATAAAAATAAATACCTGCTTCACGGCGGTATTCTTAAGGGACTAGGCATTCATTCACAAAGAATATTTTATAAAGTGAGTTGAAGATTACCTCGCAAAGACCCTGTTTTGGTGGTATATATTTTGATACAACAATGAAGACCGATGTCATGTGTTCTCTCTCTCTCTCTCTCTCTCTCTCTCTCTCTCTCTCTCTCTCTCTCTCTCTCTCTCTCTCTCTCTCACGTACATACCCAAGCAGCGACCCATAATATTCGACTAACGACTGAGTACATAATTCACGGTTTCACTTATTAGGTCTCCTAAAATTTACTGTTTCACTGGTTAGATCTCCTAACTACCACCCCACAGCAGTCGACTGAAACTGGGTACTTAATGCACTTCTTATGTTAACGGCGAAACTACGAGATCGTAAGAAACGCGACCATTCGTCGCTCCTCTGTCGGTTCGAGAATCGAACTCTGGTCTTACAGTCGTGAGCAAAACGAGAGAGAGAGAGAGAGAGAGAGAGAGAGAGAGAGAGAGAGAGAGAGAGAGAGAGAGAGAAATCCAGTGTGCCTCTAAAAATAACCCAACGGGTCGCTTGAAACGATTTAGCCATTTTTATTCAAAAACAATGAGCGTTTACAGAGCTAATATTTGCCTTCCAAATTTTGCAGATGCCGGTAATATAAATGCAAAAGAGTACACCAGCTGCAGACATAACAAAAATACTAGGCACTCGACCACCGGACGCAAATGGAGCGATATTTGCGGCAGTCGACGTGTGTTAAGAGTTCACCTGGTAAGTACAACCTCTTTTTTTATTGTTATAAGATTTCAGAGGCTGGATTTTGGCAAATTTTGAGGAAATGTGATGCATGAAGGTTTCTAGGCTCCAGAATAGCTGGGAACAATGTATGTTCAATTTTATCATTGTATTGGTGTATGTTCCTTATTTTATTTCTAAATTGATCTCCATTAAGGAAATTATGTTTTTACACGAGTTTGTTTGTGTTATTTATGCGGATGATGCAAAAACTTATTTATGGATATCAAGGTCGGCCTCAATAGCAACAAGCGATTGGACCGTGGGAGAGATTAGAATGTAATTCTCGGGTAGGGGAACCTTACGGGAAGGGGCTCTGGCCATAAGAATGTGAAACTCTACGTATCGTTACCACAAATATTGATAATATAAATTCATTAATCAGTTGTATAAAGAAATTTTGACTGGAAGGTATATCTCCTCGTAATCTGGACGACTTCATCAGAGTCCCAACAGTTTATTGTCCTTTATCAATACCATGTGCTTATATGGGATTGACGTTGGTAGAGGTATGCGCGAGTTAAACGCTTCGTTTAATTATTATTATTATTATTATTATTATTATTATTATTATTATTATTATTTTATATCTCTTATTGACGAATACTATACATTTTACTTTAGATAAATTTTCACAGAGAGAGAGAGAGAGAGAGAGAGAGAGAGAGAGAGAGAGAGAGAGAGAGAGAGAGAGAGAGAGAGAGAATCATTCAGAGCGAAAACGTCATTCAGTTTCAAAGACGGAAACGGAGGCTTAATATGACTTTTTATTATCGCAAAGAATATTATCCCCTTCCTAACGTATATATAAGAAGTTTAGATATAATGTGTCTTCGTCTTCATCTTTTATCAAAGTATTGCGCCCATTACAAAAAAAAAAAAATGTGATTGTCAGGGGAAAAAAGCAGTATCTTACGGGAGCCATGAATAACATTCCAACGTTGTTTCTTCTACTTGAGTAGAAAAGCAACATAATAATAATAATAATAATAATAATAATAATAATAATAATAATAATAATAATAATAATAATAATAATAATAATAAGTCTTGAGGCAATCTAGTTATTACTCACAGTGCGTATCTAAAGTTTTAC
>NC_089758.1:18086733-18091733 GCF_040412425.1 Macrobrachium rosenbergii
ATCAAAGACAGATTGCATACAAGGTACAAATATTGTTTGGCAGACCACTATACTGTAGAGCAGCCTACCGTGATATTTTTCGCAGTCCAGTTGTAAACATAGTTATTACTTTCCTCGAAATAAGATGAGAACATTTACAATTTTAGTATCAGATACTTTGATCAGCTCTCTCATACTTCTTGCATACTCAAGAACTGCCATTCTTTTTTGACTATTTGTTTTGAACTGTATAACGTTTCTTAACTCACTGGTGTAACTTGCCACTTTAAAGTATACAGAAACTTTTTTTCGTTCAAAGACAGAATAATGATGATGATTATAACAGCAACAGTTAAAATAGCCATAGCATTCTGTAACCCTTCGTCTGTCGTGTCAGTCATAATTATTTTACTAAACTATATTAAATTCAAAATATGTGTTTATAGAAAAAGGCATTCTAATGAAATAAAACAAAACTTCTCGCCTATCTACAATACTTTTTAAGATATTCATTGTGATAAACAAAATGAACTGCTTTCAGTCTTGTACGAATTCAAAATTCAATCAAATTACTTGTCTCCGCAACCTTAAACTCACTTCAGACAGCAACAGTCAACGTTTTTAAAAATGAAAACCTCCAATACTGCACATGCGCAGAGCCTTACTTGACAGCGCAAATTCAAATCGGCCGGCAGCCAGCGACAGTTAATAAACGATCTCTCAATAACACGACTTAAAAAGAAATGAACACTTCCCTCAGAGCTGAAACCTGAAGTACAGATATATTTCCGCCTCTTCGCCGAGGAAACGGGCGTTTTCCAAGTGGCTGCAATATTCTTTGATGAAAAAACACTGGCAATTTACCCACGATGATGGGTGGAAAAGATACCTCTTTGGAGTAAGTTTCCGCTTCATTACTTCCAATTTATCTCACAGATCCGACTATTCTCTTCATATACAGAAGCCTCTTCCTTGTACAGACTAGGCTATTTGCTTCTGATTCTGTTATACGCTGCTGCGGCTGATCTCATCCAGCTCTGTTAATTTTGTCTTTGCGTTTTATTCATTTCTCTCTTTATTGGTCTGTCTTTACTTCCTGTTACCTTTTACGTTCTTCCTTTTTTCTTGACTTTCAATTCTTGATCTCTGTTCAACGTCGGTCTGTTTACATGCACCTCAAATGGTCCACTGTAGCCAATACTAAAGGGGTGTTTGCAACGTCCCTTCGGCCCTAACTGCATCCACGTTACACCCTTTTTACTTTACCTTCATTCTAGTTCTTTTCTTTGATTGTTTTTTTTTTTCAATGTCTCTATTACTTCTTAGTGCAACTGTACGGATTTCTCCCCGTTTAACCTGTAGGTCCTTTTAGTTCATCCCATTTATTTTCCATATCGCTCTATCTCTCTGTCCGCTCACTCCAGCTCTCTCTTGTCAATGTCTTAAGCTCTGGAAGGCTGAGAGTGACCCTGCGCTTGGCTTTATAGCTTGATTCATTTGTTCGTTCATTCATGTGATCATCCTGTAGTTTACAGCTGTATATTATTGTCATGTGGCATTCTCGTCTGCTTAGTGATTTCGTGTGTGTGGTTTTCTTCATTTGCATCCATATATATATATATATATATATATATATATATATATATATATATATATATATATATATATATATGTATATATATAGTGTGTGTGTGAGAGTATATGTATATGTGTATATATATGTATATATATATATATATATATATATATATATATATGTATGTATATGTATATATATATTATATATATATATATATATATGTGTGTGTGTATATATATATATATATATATATATATATATATATATATATATATATATATATATATATTATCAAAGTAACTGCATCATTATACCTTTACAGTAAAGCATAAATTGCTATCCTAATGAGCGTCAAAGTTTATTGCCTAAATTCTTTACGAATTTATTTCGGTACTTTCGTTCTCTTAATTGAAACACTGACTGAAGAATAATACTAATATATATCCTAAATATGGGCACCTAATCTGACTTCAGAAACTTTCCACAGAATATTCGCGGGAGTTCTTCAGTATTCACATATACCACTGTTTAAATGACTATGATCTTAATCGCACTTTTCTAATTCCCAGTTACTTTCGCGTGCTCTACATGTCTCTTGAAGTTTCGTATAACCTTATTTTAATGTTACTTTAAAAACTCTTCAAGAATATACATTTGTATCTAGGGATTAATCTCTTAAATCACTTACTGTTAACATCTGCCTTAATATATCTACTTAATTTTAGTAAACAGTGTATAGTTCCTTATCTACCTCGATTAAACCTCTTCCCATATTTCTGAGGACCAGCCTTCAAGAGCAGGATTCATTTCGAAAAGAAATAACCAACATTATTTCCGTGTCAGAAATCCTCCCTCTCCCTACATCCATCGCAGACACCTGTGACTCACTATCATTGTCTTGTGGCTGTTCGTTCATTTTTGTGCCAACGCTTCTGTAGTTGTTTCTTATTGCCAGTACGTCTCTTATTTCTGTTTTTTTTTTTTTTTTTTATTCCTATCTTTCAGATGCTTCTAAAGTTTCTGTTTAATTTTATCTATTCTCTTTCTAGTGTGCATGCCTAGGGTTGTTGCGACACCAGTTTACATAAGTTCATTAATAATGGTAATAATGATAATAATAATAATGATGATGATAATGATAATTATCATTAATAATAATGATAATAACTTGTCCCTTCTTTATACTTTAAAATGGTTGACGTTGATTTGCATCTTAGCTTTCCTAAGGTTTGGCCGTGAGATTTATAACTGGAACATCGACTTCATCTCACCTGTACTTATTTTAATGTTTCATAGCCTTGATCATTTGAATTCCTACTTATTCTTCTTCTTATTTAGCGTTTCTTAAATTGTTTCCATGTCGCGGGGTATATTTCAGTTTTATGTCATCTGACATTACGTGTGTATCGTATTCTCTCAGTTGCATTACTACCTTTTTACCTTTTCTTTTCACAAATGTCACCATGAGAGCTTTTAATGTTTACATTCTTCTTCTTGTTTATTTTTCTTATTTACTCACTTTTAAAATTGTTCCTATGTCACTGGGTGTATTTCACTCTTCAGTCATTTGTTCTTTCCCTCTGCTTCGTATTCTCTTAGTTCCATTACTACCTTTTCTTTTCACAAATGTCACCATGAGAGCTGTTATTGTTTACGCTCTTCTTCTTCTTCTTCTTCTTGTCACCTTTATAGGAGACGAGGGACAAGAGGTGCCCTTATCCCTTCGTAATTATAGCGAGTCGTAGGTCTCTCACGTGCTGGCCCGATTACTCACACCGGGAGGAGATTTCCTTCAAGGGAGCCGAGATTACCCTCCCGGAAAATAAGGGAGACTTAATTGATATTTTGCTCTGTAGGATTCTGTCTTCTATTTCCTGAGCTGAGGATATGAAGACCTGTTGATTTTTCACTCGACATGGCCTGAGTCTCTCTCATATATATATATATATATATATATATATATATATATATATATATATATATATATATATATATATATATATATTATATATACAGTATATATATATGTATATGTATATATATATGAAAATATATATATATGTATATGTATGTATATATGTATATATAATATATATGTGTGTGTATTATATTTATTATATATAATATATAATATATATGTGTGTGTGAAATATTTTCTAGAAAAAAATATTCCATCAAATATAAGGAGGCCATAAAAACGCCAAAATGTGTAAAATAAAGGCTAAATCTCAGAGACCAAACTGTCTCCCCCCTTAGGCAAATAGTGAATTGGAAAAAGTTACGGAAAAGCAATATTTATACCAGGAGGGCCATAGGTCAGCTGTTACGTCGCTCCAGTTGTCAATTTCTCTTTAATCTTCTTAATCGCTGGTTGGAGGAAGATTTTATCTATAATATCTGAATCCCAGGCGCCCCTTGAGAGATTGTATTTCTTTGTTTAATCAAAGCTGATTCCACTATCTGGCTTTTGAACCGACAATTGCTGCTATAAATTTTACGAGACATATTCTGTGATTATGGTTATTTATGTGGTTAAAAATAGTTGAGTTCTGTAGTCCGTACCTAACTGAACGTTTATGGTGTATTAATCTCTGGGGAAGCGATTTGCTTGTAAAGCCGATATAAGATTGGTCATAATCGAGGCAAGGGATTTCGTAAACTCCTGGGTCTTTGGGGACTGGCTTTGTTGGACATTAATCAGGGATTTAGCTAAGGTATTTGGGTAGGTAAAGGCAAAAGGGTTAGAATTTCGAAGTGTCTGTGTCAACGTCTTAATCCTGTCCAGGTGTGGGATTTTTATTTTATTGTTGGGGGTCTCTCTGGTCTTGGCTTTGTTTGGGGGGGGGACGGTAGTAAGCCGACCCCCAACCCCAACCAAGACCCGAGAGACGCACAACAATAAAATTAAAATCCCACACCTGGACAGGATTAAGACGTTGACACAGACACTTTGAAACTCTAACCCTTTTGCTTTTACATACCCAAATACCTTAGCTAAATCCCTGATTAATGTCCAACAAAAGCCAGTCCCCAAAGACACATGAGTTTATGAAATCCCTTGCCTCCATTCTGACCAGTCTTATATCGGCTTTACAGACAAATCACTCCCCCAGAGATTAATACAGCTTAAACGTTCAGTTAGGTACAGACAACAGAGCTCAGCTATTTTTAACCACATAAATAACCATAACTACAGAATAAACTGGAATATGTATTGCATAATTTATAGCAGCAATTGCCGGTTCAAAAGCCAGATGGTGGAATCAGCCTTGATTAAACAAAGAAATAAAATGAATCTCTCAAGAGGCGCCTGGGGTTCAGAAATTATAGATTAAAATCTTCCTCCAACCAGCAATTAAGAAGATTAAAAAGAAATTGTGAACTAGGGTGATGTATAAATACCACTTTTCTGTAACCTTTTCTCATTCACTGTTTGCCTGAG
>NC_089758.1:18099233-18126733 GCF_040412425.1 Macrobrachium rosenbergii
ACACACATATATATAGAAAAGTTTTATAGGTTTGCACAAATACACACGCGACATTTTTCGTAATTACAAAAATTGCGACACAAATACTTCGTAATATCGGATTCACTTTACTAGGAGTAAGTTGCACTCAAGGAGAATTATAACTGATAAGTGCATCTCTCACGGCCCCAGGACTTGAACCTGTGCCTTGACGATTATAGAGAGAGAGAGTTAGGCAGCCGGCGTATCCATCCTGTTACCCTTACCTATTCCATACTAGAATCCTAGTTGGGTTACAATTGTCAGTTATAATGCCCTTTAGGTGAAAGTTATTTTCAAGCTGAAGCGAATTCGACATTAAGGGTAATATGTGGCTATATATATATATATATATATATATATATATATATATATATATATATATATATATATATATATATATATATATATAGGTCTGGTATGATACATGAAACATACGTACCGGGGTCTAAGCGATGTCAGGCAGGGCAGCCGATCGAGACCACAGGTCTACCCCAAAGCCAAATCAAAAGTCCTTCAAAGAAGGCATCGTGCTTACCCCATACAAAAATGGGAATAAAAGCACGCTAAAAGAAAAAGAAGAAGATATATATATATATGTATACGTATCTATATATATATATATATATATATATATATATATATATATATATATATATATATATTTGTGTGTGTGCGCGTCTGTGTTCCTACACGTGTATACTTTTGTGCAAGCATGGATTCACTCGTTTACTAATTGAATACTGTATTTTTAGATATACATCAGTGTCTGATTAAATTGTTAATTATATATACCGTACTGTATATACGGACAGTACAATAAGAAAAAAAGTTAATTACACCAAAAATAAATAGTAAAGAAGTAAACGAAACTTATCTCACAAAATTATCAATTAAAAGAACAAAAGCCCCTCCGCCCCACCCCCTTTTTAATTTAATTCAAGGAAGGCAGAGAAGGCAACGCGAGCGCAAAATCATTCCCACAAAAGAGTGTCTTTGTTGCTGCTCTCAACGGCCGCGTTGCATGTGATGCGCAAATAATGGTTTGCAAAACACCGAGCGAAAATGGGGACGCGAGTATGAAGTTGCATTGCGACATCGCCCTCGGACATGCTACCGCTCATCTGCACAAGAGGTAGTGAAAGATAATACTTGTCATTGCAATTTCTTGATCATGCACCGCGGTCATTTTCATTCAAAGGTGAAGACAAAGGATTAAATACAAAAGATTTTAATATATTTTCTCTGTCAACGAGGAAAATATCGTAACTGAAGGTAGCGCTGACGGTTATAATTTGCAGAAAAGGCTCTATGCATATCTCTGTAATAAAATTACCACAAACAATTTTACCATAATTTTTAAATACTGTTAGGTTGTTGTTACATATGCATTTAAATTCATAAAACGTTCTTCAGTAAATGTGTATATTAGAAGATAGAGATAGGTACACAAATTTCAATCACTGGGTCTCATTATTATTATTATTATTATTATTATTATTATTATTATTATTATTATTATTATTATTATTATTATTATTATTATTATTATTATTATTATTATTATTATTATTATTACGAACAAAAAAGTATATATAGGTACAGACCAACAGAGAATGCAGGTACTGCGACAACATAGCGTCTGGTAACCAAAATCTAAATGTGTTGTTAAAACTCCGCAATAAAACATTCACTCTCTCAAAGAGGTTTCGGTTCTCATTAGTAACACGTTGTAGCTAGGCAGTAAATAGCTACCTGTTTTGTCTAACTTTTAGAAAAGGGTAGTTTTTTTTTTTTTATCTTAAAAGGCAGGAATGGCAACACTTTGTCCAACACCCTTCGTTTAACTGCATAAATTCTAAGAGCAGAATTTTGCAAAACATACTCTGGCATATTCGAGACAAGTTGAATGAGATAATTATGAAAAGAGCATTGTTAAAACAGCAAGAAAACCAGTGCAGGTAATGTAATCTAGGGATGACGGAAGTCAACATCGAGGAGAAGTTTTGGAGGTAATTACGTGATTATGATAATTACATAATTATTGCACAATGTCTGGAGGAAAACGTAGACTAACCATTTCTTGACTTCATCGCGTAATGTTTGGATAATAACCGCAAGTTTGAATTCATGGCTAAATTTACTTTGATGAGATCAGATCACTAATTGATTTATTATACCTTACTTCAGGCTCATTTAGGTAAAAGATATTGAACAATCTGTTTTAAATTATTTGATTTATTGTTTATGTTAAATAATCAATATCTGATATACAGTTATCATACCATAAAATACTGCAATATAATAATTGAGTCCCCAGGCATTGTTACTTTAATACATGCCAATAATTCTTCACATTTGAAAAGATTTTCTTCAGTGCATGACGGGGAGATGATAAAACCCAAGTACCTTCGTGCAGTAAAAACATCTAACGACATTTTCCTACAGTATTTGCAGTGAGCGATTATAAACTATTCAGTGACATGGTACATAAATGGTAAAGATTCTGAACAAAAACGCTTCGGGCTTGAGAAGATGATTGCTTTAAAAAACGCTGTAAACATGTTTACTTATTTTGCTTACAGTATAATCACAAGCTTGCGTGCGTGTTCTTATCGGTGTGCGTCTCGTGCGCCAAAAAATATATGCGTGCACGTACAGGAACACGAATGAACCATATAGTGACTCGCTTAAATGATTATACTACAGGCTCTAAATATCTTTTGCTACTAAATGGACGAGAACTTCTGACACTAATTCGTAAGGAATTTGCATGGCAGAAGATTCCTGTCATTCCTAATGAATGTTGGTCATTCCTTAAACCATTTAATTTATGATAGTCCCAAGTCTTGTGCAGTAATCCAGCTTGGAAACAGGATGATCAACCTACGTATTCTTTTCCAGTATTTTTTTTCTATAATTTGCATAACGACCATTGATTCCGTAGGCCAATTTATAAGAAGGAAATCATCAAAACTTCAGAAGTTGGCGCATAAAATTTCGAAGTTTCCATTTTTCCAAGGGTGACTCAGCAGGGACGTGGTTTTGGGAATTGCAAATACATAAGTTTTCTCGTAAAAATGCTTTTTATGATTTGTTCATTAGTAGGAAGACAAAAGTTTCCAAGTTTTAGATATCGTCAGTATCGATAAAATGATATGTCGAGTTCTGAAAAAAATTATATCAATAATACTGATGATAATACTAATAGATTTTTCCGATATCTTGAATTTGATATTTCACCATCCAATCCTTTTTTTTTTCTTATAAGCCAGTCGTAACACCAAACGGATCAATATTATGTTTGTATTTATCGTTATTTATTATGTGTGTATTTATCGGTATTTTCTTATTAGGTACCATTGCTTGCACAAGTTCCAGAGGTCTGTATCTGTAAGTTATATTTTATTATTTCTCAACTCCCATTTCCTATCTTCTGTCTGGGATGTAAGGAGCTTGGGTATACACACGTATATGTATGTGTGTGTGTATACAGTATACATATATATATATACATATATATATATATATATATATATATATATATATATATATATATATATATATATATATATATATATCCATTCTCTTATTTTACCAGTCAGTTATATATATATATATATATATATATATATATATATATATATATATATATATATATATATATATATATATATATACTGTATATATATATATGTGTGTGTGTGTATGTATGTATATATACACACACAAATACAAATGTGTGCATGTACGCAAGTATACACTCATCAGCAATGTATATAATTCAGTTCACAATCACGTTGAGAAAATCAGTTTCATAAATTTTTCTTTCCATTCGGTTACTTATATAACTAGTAGGATGAAACAGATCTATAACTATTTAAAACCTCATAAAATCTACATTTTCTATATTTTTTTCCTGTTATGTTTCCTTATTATCGTGTTATCTCTCCCCAGTAATCTATTAAGCCATGTTAAAGGGTAACGATTACCTGATGGTCTCTCTCTCTCTCTCTCTCTCTCTCTCTCTCTCTCTCTCTCTCTCTCTCTCTTCCCCCTATGAGTTACCCTGTACAACTAGCGATTAGCCCCCTAACAAAACACTTCCTTTTTTTTTTTTTTGGCCTTGCATGGCAGGGGAGCACAGGCTCAGAAAATAATGATCGCTGTTCAGGTAGAGAGAGTATGTCGGGTCAGAAAAGGCCTGTGGTCTTCTTTTAAACTGAAAACTTTCTTTGCATTCTTTCTGCTGGCTATCGCAGCTGAAAGTGCTTTCGGTAATTATCCTTTTTTATTTGTGGTATTTTGAGTTGTACATCCGAATCCTCCTTCGATTTGGGTTTTTAAATTGCCAGTGTTTTTAGGTTTACATGTTACTGCTATTTTCATTTTTTCCTGAACAAGACCATTCTGGGATTCCTTCTGCTTATTATTTAAGTGGTATAAGAGCTTCTTACTTATTGTTTTTCCTTTAATTTTTCTATCCTTAAACGCCATATATTGTGCAGTCATTGTTCTGGTTAATAATATTGCAGATGGTTTTATTTATATTTCATGTTATCATTGTTGCTTCATTTTATAGAACAGTTAATGACTGTAAGTTCCATGAGTAGTTTGTTGTCATTTACATTATTTTCCTTAATCTGTTTTCTCATTTTCTCTCATTGTGTCATATCGGAGCCTTTCTGGATTAATATCCTTATACGCATATTTATAGTGTTGAAAGTGACAGCTCCAACAGCTGCAATCACTTTATATTGAGTTTTCTCTATCTTTCTAATAATGGCTTTCCGAGGCCACTGCATACTGGCAGTAACTCGCCGTTCTTCGTCATTCTTTGGAGAGGGGAAACAGTTGCAAGCTGGGGTAGCGTTATTTTGGAAGAATACACCAGCAATTACAGAATACCTAAGTTGGCAGCTGAAATACGGCGTTCATCTTCTGTGGGGGTTTCCGTCTTCAGGCGAAAATCATATTTTGTATTGTTCAAACGACATTCTCCCCCTCAAGAAGAGAAACTCCACGGAATATAAACACCATATTTCAGTTACCTGCTCGGTTACTGTTAGGGTATTGTTCGTAGATAAACCTGCCCCAGTCTACAAGTATTTTCCTCTCCAAAGAATGACGAACATCAACGAGTCACTGACAGTATGCAGTAGTCCTTAAAAATAGATTATTAGAAAGACAGAAAAAACTATATAAATTGAAAGCTGCTGATTCAGCTGTCACTTTCAAACACTAAATGCTTAAAACAGGGTCTTCTACCTACATATATATAATATATAATAATAATAATAATAATAATAATATTATTAAATATTGGATTTTCATGCCTTGCTATTACTATGTAGAAGCTAATGGTAAAAGCAACCCCATGTTCTTGTATAGCTCGGATCCGGTGAAAGACGAAAGTATATAGTTTAAACTACATAGGAAGCAGTTACCTTCTCTGGAAGGAAAGAAGGATATAGTTGAGTTTTCTTAAAATCTAGTTCTTATTTTATTGGTAATTGCTAAATATTTGGTTGCACAGGAAGGTATTTTATGAGAGTTAATTAATGAAACTTTAGTGATTTATAACAATTGCCGTACAGATATCCTCTTTTTCTCTATCTTCTAAGCACACCATGAAAATATTAAGTGTAATGCAATTGTACAATCTTGTAAACTTAAAAAAAGTAAATGAGTAAATATTCTAATAAGTGAATAAAACTGACAAAGACACGTGCAAAAATATCAGTATGAATACATAAAAATAGAATATATATAATTAATAAAAAATAATATATAAATAAGATATTAAGTAAAGTGTACTTTCATAATTATAAAGGAAAAGCAAGCCCACACGCTCCCACGCGCAAAACCTATTGGAAACAGATCAAACGAAAAAGAGATAGAAACGGCATCATTCCGTGGAAGAGAGAAAACGTGGGAGAGGGAAAATGAGAGAGGTTAAATAATCCATTCTATCTGCAGTTACTGGATTATCGGGCAAGTCGGTGCCGGAAACGAGATTACCTATCCGATGTGGATCCCTTGGTGGCCCGGTAATTACATAGGCGAACTAACGTGTCATATGGGCTCTCTCTCTCTCTCTCTCTCTCTCTCTCTCTCTCTCTCTCTCTCTCTCTCTTAACATGTCTTTTTCTTTTGTTTCCCCTGCCTCTGCCGTCTAATTAACCGTCAGGCTATTTGCCAACAAGTTTCTCTTTCTCCTTCTATATCTGTCTGTCTGTCTATCTATCTATTAACATTTTTCCTCCTTGCCTTCTTTACTTATCTATTTATCTATATAACTTTTTACCAAGAAGTTCCTCTCTCTCTCTCTCTCTCTCTCTCTCTCTCTCTCTCTCTCTCTCTCTCTCTCTCTCTCTAACATGTTTTGTTCTTTTGTTTCCCCCTTTCTCTACTTGTCTAATTACCCGTCAAGCTAAGCTATTTGCTACCAAGTTTCTCTTTCTCCTTCTATATCTGTCTCTCTATATATGTCAACATTTTTCCCCCTGCCTTCTTTACCTATCTATTTAGCTATCCAACTGTTTACAAAAGACGTCTCTCTCTCTCTCTCTCTCTCTCTCTCTCTCTCTCTCTCTCTCTCTCTCTCTCTCTCTCTCTCTCTCTCTCTCTCTCTCTCTCTCGTTACATTCTATTTCACGATCAATAATCAATGGTAAGAGAAGAATATAATTTTGGCAAGGTAGGGAACCAGACTTTTTATAACCTGAACTGGGTTTTTGGATACCTTATTCATTCATTTTACCATTAAATACCTGTATGACCGATTCTGTTCGTTTTTAATTCTGTCCATTTCTCATTTGTGTTAAGGTTTATATTATTATCCTCTCGTCTTCTTCTTCTTCCCCTATTCCTCCTGCTATCCCAGATAACTCCATTTATTTCATTTCTTCTCTAGAATTCGAGAAATCTAGTCAGAATATAATTATGATTTAATTACAATTTTTCTTTCGATTCATTTTACATAGATTTCTCTCATTACTCCAATCGTGGTTATTATAAAAATCAGTGAAGTCGAAACGTTGATTCTTTCACAACGTTACACTTAGCCAATCAGTGTGATGCATACACCTCGTCGCAAGTGGTTAGAATTTCATCATGAAAGCACTCATTACGTTTCATTGACATCCATTATCAAGCTACATTAAAGCAACTAATTGCATTGTTTTTTAGGCCATAATATACACTCACAAAAAAACTTCAATCTAGTCATTCTCATGCATACACTCTATCACCTGAGATTATCATTTTTCATAAAGACAGTAATTACCTTTAATTGACATCCATTAACTTGCTACTGTATTAGCCAAGCTCATTGTATTGTTTTTTAGGTCACGCTCATTTGATCTTTTGAGGCTGACATGCACCAACGACTAAGTTTTTACTTTAGAAACACAAAAGTTTTGTAACATGACTTGAAAAGACCTGCAGATATTATACGGTACGTTGTGATAATATCAGAAAGTAGTTAGATCATAAAAGCAGCAATACAAGCAAAGCAAACGTATGTAAGTATATAGTACGTTTTTACATATAGTAGGTGTATATGTATATATATATACTGTATATATATACATATAAATATATCGTATACATATATTTTTATATATGTATATATATAAAAAATTATATAATATATATATATATATATATATATATATATACATACATACATACATACATACATACATACATACATACATACATACATGCATTAGTACATACCTCTCGCATCACATACGCAGACGCTGGAGGAAGATATATGAGCATGGGATTTATATATCATGTATTATTTTACAATTGCGATTGACTCACTATCCAATGGACTATTAAAATCCATAATTCATTAAAAAGGTTTAGAATTGAATGATCTGGATTAAGGGGAATTAGGGCCAATCGTTTTGTGGCTCCGCTTAATGACACTAAAAGCATTTATTATTGCAATTTATAGGGGCATAGGGCGGCCATATAAAAAATTTGCATGGCAAATGCCTAAGTGTCACACATACACACACGCGCACACACAAAAGACACACACACACACACACATATATATATATATATATATATATATATATATATATATATATATATATATATATATAGAGAGAGAGAGAGAGAGAGAGAGAGAGAAATAATCAATACACAGTCACGTGTGGAACAGAAATAAATTTCTGACTCACGCCGGGACTTGTATGGCCTAGTGGATAGTGCCCTTGCCTTCCACCTGAAAGACCTGGGTTCGATCCCGGCGTGAGTCAGAAATTTATATATATATATATATATATATATATATATATATATATATATATATATATATATATATATATATATATATATATATATATATATATATATACACACAGGGAATAGTACGAGATACACCAGGGTGGGTTGCCCTTAGTAGAAGAGGTAGAGGTAGGCCAAAGGAGACGTGGTTAAGGACAATGAGGCGGGAAGCAGAAGACGAGTGTTTGGGAGATCTAGAGGAGTTAGCCCAGGACGGCAACCCACCCTGGTGTATCTCGTACTATTACCTTTGTATATTTACGCACATACACACACACACACTATATAATATATATATATATATATATATATATACAGTATATATATATATATATATATATATATATATATATATATATATATATATATATATATATATATATATAATGTATATGAATATTGATCACGTCTCCGTGACATTTATATACACAAACATTAAGCTAAAAATGTTTAACATCCAGTTCCCTCTACCTCGGAAATAATACCGTAGGGGAATTATAAGTGACAAGTGGTCTAAGGCGTCACTGAAGTCGTTGGTCCTCGCTGCTCGGTGGATCGAGTCCGCCAGGTGACGAGCCACGTATGAATTATAATTCCTCCTCGGTATTATTTTCGAGGTAGAGCGAATTGGATATTAAATGACATTTTTAGCTTAATGTTTGTGTATATGAAGTGTCACAGAGATGAGATAAAAATTCATAAACTATGATGAAAATCGATTACTATCGATAATAGTCTTGTACCAGAAGCTCACTCCCTTTTTCGAAGGCTGTAAACTACAAAAAAAAATAATAAATAAAAGATAAAAAAGCGAAAAAAACAGGGGATAAACAAAATTCAAATAACTCCCCATTGACCCGGATTCAGGAACATTCAAAACAGTGCTCTTGTAACGGAGACAAACAAGCCAATTCGAAACAGCTGTTCCATTATCATAGGCTTATTCCCATTCCTGATTCTCATTCCAGGTTTATCGGAAGCGTTCCAGGCTTTATATTTCTCCCCGTTTGGAAGTCAGGCCTGCCTCTCCTCCGGTGCATTATGAGGTCCGGGTTGGAGAGAGCCTGGAATTCTGTAATTTGGAACTGCATTCGCAATGCTGTTTAGCCTTTTCCAGTCGCAAAATACTGGGAAAGGGTGGGGGATTAATCCTTATGTAATCCTTTTATTATCATTATCATTTTCACTATCGTCAATTTACTTCTTCTTCTTCTTCTTCTTCTTCGTCTTCTTCTTCTTCTTCTTCTTCTTCTTCTTCCGGGTCCTATTAATTAATCATAGGAAAAACATTATTATCCAAAAATCTGTTAACAATGCTTAATTATTTGCAATGTTCATACATGCAAAAGAGAAAGAATGACTAATTAGAAAAAAATGGCAAAATGAAATAGTAAATAGTCATAAATTAAAGATAAATAAGCCAGCAAGAAAATTTAATGTTCTTGTCTCATTCCGCGATAGTAAAGTTTATTTAGTAATAATTGACAATAAAGTTTAGTATTACTTAAAAGATATATGACCAACCAAACTGTCGAAAAATACATTCAGTACTTCAAAAACAGTCCGCACAGTGTACAGAATCCGTAAAATGCAACGGTTATTACTCCATTGGAATCCTTGCAACAAAGAAAGCATGCAAACACCGCGTGTTTTTGTTAGCGAAAGCATGAATCCTTGTTTTCCTTGCCCGTTTGTTTGTGCTTTTCGATTTTGATAAATAAAAAGAAAATAGCTGCAACCAGTAATTTTTGAAAGCTTTTCCATCTGAATAAATCGAATTTCTTGATACTTGACAACTGCTACAACTAATAATAATAATAATAATAATAATAATAATAATAATAATAATAATAATAATAATAATAATAATAATTTTCTCGTACATTTTGTGGTTCTTAGATAACATATGTGTTTACTAAATTCCAGTATGGTAGCTATGGTAATATCTTACTGAAGAGGAGTGAGTGTGAAGCTAATGTACTATCAGAACTGGTTCCCAGCATAATGTGTTTAGCGTGAAGAAGATCTGTGGTGAAGTTACTCAGGACTTAGTATATTCCATTTAAACTGAGGCAGTCTCTTCTATGTTTAGTTCATATTGTTTCATTTTATGTTCTTAAATGCCTTATAAATACAATACTGTTGCATACACATTACGTTTATAAAATGTCATATTTCGGATTTAGTCTGTGAGAAACATTTGAAGAATTTAGATATTTTTTATTCAACGTCAAAATAGATATAGAAGCTCAGTTGATTTCCAACTTGGCGCAGGCGCAGCTAGTGCCAAAGAGCTGACGATTCTCACGTGTCAGATAGTGTTAGATAACGTTTCCTGACGTGTGTTTTCAAGTACCTCGTAACGAGGCAGGTTCTTTGCATAATTGCTCCTAAAAGAGACAGGACACAGGGCATCAGGATTTCGTTATTGAGTCTATTTTCATCTGTTTTTAAAAGTGTGAAATAACATAAAGTGAATACTTGTACGAAATGAGCTCTGATTACTGGGTTATATGTTATCTTGACATTTACCATTAAGGAAGCAGGACTATCCTACGGCCTTCGAAGGCTTCATTGGATAGGCTTGTACTTTTCTAAACACCATATAAACTGCAAAGAAAGAGAAGAAATGGTTTTGGTTATTGAAACATTAAGTGAAGTTCATTAAACATATGAAAACATTTAATGTTCTTCAATTAAATTCAAGTACAAGAAGTGAGTCTCTACTTATATCTTTTGGCTCACAGACGTTTACCCTGGCCTAGGTTAAGCCAAGCTAAGCAGAGAGAGAAAAAAAAGCCTCACACTTAATAGAAACTGTAACAAGAAAGTTTGTAACACAAATACACCTACTCAGAACAAGGGCAAAGGATTATCTGTTATTCTATGTTATTCTGTTAATTTATGTTATCTTTACAACCGCATAAACACGCACAAGACTCATCTATATTATCGAAGCTCAAATTCCATCCACCAGGTTCAAAAGTTTCTACTACCAATACATGTTGATAGCGCGGCTTAACTTGTCTTCCACCGACCCTTCAGAGAGTAAAATTTCTCTCTCTCTCTCTCTCTCTCTCTCTTCTATATTTTTTACGACAAACGTTGGGTCTCCAATTCGGCAATCAGGCGAAATGATCTATGCATCGAATTTACATATGTTTAAACTCCGGGACTGATCTCGATATTCGGTTTTCATAGTTCAGCCGAGGTTATAATAATTCACCTGCCGATAAAAGCCATTTCGACTCCGCTGACGGTGCGTGAAAATTGTCTCGGTTTGTTAGATTTTGGGTCGAGGGTTGAGGATCCAGACTGGAGACAGATGTGGTTGAAGTAAAGGGTTTTACGGTTGGGTGTTCCAGTTTCCTTGATGAAAAAAATAATAGTAATAATAACTTTTCCGCGTTGAAAACCTAGGAAGGACACATTGCGTAGTAATGGTTACTTGAAATAGATTGCAGATGTAAAGAAGAAACGAAATAAAGGCGTATAGCAAATTAAAGGGGGGAAGTATGCGAAAGTAGATAAATGCATGAAATATATATATATATATATATATATATATATATATATATATATATATATATATATATATATATATATATATATATATGTATAGTATATATACACACATATATATATTATATATATGTATGTGTGTATGTATGAATTTATGTCGAGAGAGAGAGAGAGTCGTAGGAGATGACAACACCACTGTCCACGACCTTAACGAATTTATATAACTCCCGGCATGCCGCTCACCAGTTCACTCAGCTGTAAATGGGCACTAGAGTCTGCTAGTGCCAAGATGAAGCAAATGAAAAATGCGCCCAAGTTTCTTCGGCCCAATCGAATTTTCTGTACAGCCGCTACAGTGTATAATAAAGGCCACCGAAAATAGATGTATCTTTCGGTAGTCTCGATATAATGCTGTATGAGCCGCGGCCCAGGAAACTTTAACCACGGCCCGATGGTGGCCGATCCTATATCGCTGCCAGAAGCACGATTATGGCTAACCTTAAATAAAATAAAAACTACTGAGGCTAGAAGGCTTCAATTTGGTATGTACGATGATTGAAGGGAGAATGATCAACATACTAGTTTGGAGCCCTCTATCCTCAGTAGTTTTTAAGGTCTGAGAGCGGACAGAAAAAGTGCGGACGGACAGACAGAGCCGGCACAATAGTTTTCTATTACAGAAAACTAAAAAAGGCATGGGGCTTGCAAGCTCTTCCTTGAAGATTTATTAAGAAACATGAAGGCTGCACCTTTCCGGCTCTTGGAACTCTAGATGAGTAATAGACGTAGCATGAAACAGATAAATGTGTTACCGATAAGCTAAATTATTACTGGTAAACATCATCATCGTTTCACTGAAGAAAAAAAGCCTCTCAGGAACCTTGAAAACAAAGATTGCTCTCCTTCTCGCCTTTTTCTCAAATTGACAAATATCCTTTAAGTCTCCTTAACCCCAAATGGTATTGCAAAGAACAGGCGATTCTTTGCTGAAATTTATTGCCCCCAATTTATCTTTCTTGCAGACAGGAGAGTTTGTGTTTGGAAGTTTGGAAAAAAATTAAGTTTTCTCGTATTTTTATTTCCCCGCAGGGGGTTAGTGCCGTCAGTGCACCTCATGCGGTGCACTGTAGGCATCACTTAAGGTTCTTTGCAGCGTGCCTTCGGTCCCTACCTGCAACCCCTTTCGGTTCTTTTGCTGTGCCTACTTTCATATTTTCTTTCTTCCGTCTTACTTTCCACCCTCTCCTAACAATTGATTCAGTGCAGCTGCGAGGTTTTCCTCCTGTTACACCTTTCAAACCTTTTTACTGCCATTTTCCGTTTCAGTGGTGAATGAACTCATAGGTCCGAGCGCTTGGCCTTTGGCCTAAATTCTACATCCTATATCCACTCTTTTATTTGTTAGTGATTTGCAGTGCGCAGCAAATGTTTCTGGAAGCAAGAAACTGTGAACTCCGTTTGCTGCAATTTATTCCCTTTTAGTGGGACAGTGTGACAGAATATCTTATGCCCTTTTCCAGCCCTGGCTCGAAGTAAACAACAACAGGGGAAACAACGCAACAAAGAATAAGGTTAGCCATGAAGAAAGCGACAAAAGATTAAACTGTAGATGAGAGTTATTAGGAGACAATAATTCTGTTCTTTCAAGTTTCCTTTTAAACGGGAGAGAGATGAACGTACACATGTCAATGATACGGACACCATGTATTATGATTTTGTTATTTTAACATATATTTATTAGTACTATGACGAGCATAGCAACATTTCAAGCCAATTAGGCTGATAATTTCTTATTATTAAGAAATAGTTTAGAGTAAGTACATTTTGAATCTTTGTTTGGTAAATATTAAATGTTTCAAAAATATTCACGGAGAATAAAAATGATAACGCATAATTGGTGGTTGCATTGCCAGCCACCAATTTTTATAGTTTTCTGCAAAAGAAAATATTGTGCCGGCTTTGTCTGTCCGTCCGCACTTTTTTCTGTCCGCACTTTTTCTGTTCGCCCTCACATCTTAAAAACTACTGAGGCTAGAGGGCTGCAAATTGGTATGTTGATCATCCACCCTCCAATCATCAAACATACCAAATTGCAGCCCTCTAGCCTCAGTAGTTTTTATTTTATTTAAGCTTAAAGTTAGCCATAATCGTGCCTCCGGCAACGATATAGGATAGGCCACCACCGGGTCGTGGTTAAAGTTTCATGGGCCGCGGGTCATACAGCATTATACCGAGACCACCGAAATATAGATCCATTTTCGGTGGCCTTGATTATACGCTGTAGCGGCTATACAGAAACTCAATTGCGCCGGACAAAATTCCACGCATTTTTTACTTGTTTATTTCTTGCCTTATCAGAAAGTCACAAAAAAAAAAAATTAGACTTCGAAAAAAATCGACTTTGTGAAAAATTATTCATGTATCTTAATAATGGCCTAATATATAGATAAATTCCTTTATAAATAAAGGATAACATAAAACTAAGATATCGGCCCCCAAAGATTTTGCATGCAAATTTCCCTTTCAACTTAGGAAGTTATTGTAAACAAGACTTCCCAGGATAAATGAATTTGAATGAAAAATGGCATTTCTAATCTGGACACAAAATAATGGAACAATTTGTACATGAATGAAAAAAATCATAAAGCTCAGAAACATGCCTTTAGAGGTTTTGTATAGAGACATTTACGGTTACAGTGTGTTCGGAAATAAATGGCACAGCACTTTGTGGCAACTATTAAAAAAATCGTAACAATAACAAGAGTTTTCGGGCGTTTTAGTAAAACCAGTAATACAATTTCAGTTCTTAAACGTTCAGATTCCATTGCCATCCACTGGTAGGGTATTAGCGGAGGGCATTAGCGGAGGCATCGGTAGATGAATCAGCTGATGCCACAGCAGTTTATGTCACTGTCCACCTGTCGACATTCTTAAGGCTTCTTATCTGTTTAACTTTCGTCAGCCACAGTCAGGATCGTTTGTTTTCGAAAAGTATTGCGTAGGAATAAATATAAATTGTCTTTACGCAAAATAGTTTGGGTATGAAAAACAAAAAGAAAAAATATAATGTTTTAAAACACACAGCAGGAGTGGTCGCTGAATGAAGAACATGTCCGTAGAAACAGTTATTTTCTGCGTTGAGAAATCACAAAATGAAGAGAGTAACAAAAATATAAACATTGATTCTTTATTTTCTCACGACCACTGTGTTTCAAACATTATGTTCCTTTTAACGCAACAACTGTCCCTTTTTTTTTTATTATTCTTCATATAACCACTAATACTATTCCAGTTGGCCTGACTTTCCTCTTCGTACAGAATAGTTTGCTGGAATCTTCCCGTTAAATACATTTTAACTCTGGACTTCGGTAGTGCAAGATATTTTGAAACTCTCCACTTCGGTATTGCAAGATATTTTGAAAACTTGAACTTTAAGTAAAACCCGTTTTATTGACAAAACATAATTTTATTTAATGAATTAAATTTCGTTACTTTCCTTTACAATACTTTTTTATAATAATATAAAGTAGAATTATTTATGTGATAAATCTTTGTAATATATGTCATTATAATTTTAGCAATTTTCAATACTCTTTGAAGAATTCAAGAATATATTTTGAGGAAATCATACGAGAGAGAGAGAGAGAGAGAGAGAGAGAGAGAGAGAGAGAGAGAGAGAGAGAGAGAGAGAGAGAGAGAGAGATTTTATACTAACAAGTACTGTACGAGTGTGAGAAAAGGCTGTATTTTAGTAAAAAATCTCGTGTGCGTAAGAGAAAGAGAGGGAGCCAGGGAGGGAGAGAGTAAAACAAAAATCCGCAGCATTTTCAACATATGGAATAAAATAGAATTTCAACAAAAATATTCTGAAGCAGAAGAGAGAGAGAGAGAGAGAGAGAGAGAGAGAGAGAGAGAGAGAGAGAGAGAGGGGGCGTGTATAAGGAAACATGTCAGTCCCATTGGCGTCCCGAGCACGTTCCCTGCGAGGGCTTATGTTATCCCAAAGTTGAGAAGGAAGGTGGGGAGAGAAGGGCGATTAGACTGAAGGGGGGGAAGAAAGAAAGAAAGAAAGAAGGAGAGAAAGAGCGTGAGAAGAACCTACGAATCTCTTCCAAAGTGACTCGGAAAGTTACGGAAGAGCACCACAAAAAGGTTCTCTCAGATTAGATTAATTTTGGGCAGAGTCTAATTGCACAAAGGAACCTCGAGAACTGAGCATAAATAAATCATTCGCTTTATCTGCTCATGAGGTTGAGTATTTTTTTTCTTTTTACATCAATAATAAATCATAACTTAATTTTCCTTTTTTGATCTTTGATATTCTCTCTTTTTGTGTAAAGGAAAGCCCGCCTGAATAGAATAAAATGTCAGTTGGAAAAAATGCAGTATCACTTGAAGTTACAGTCATGGGTAAGGAAAGTGAATCATTAATCAGTACACAATTTTGCATTAATTTATGTTTACTAAAGATTTACAGTTACATAAGAAACGTATCTCATATATGAATCTATATATATATATATATATATATATATATATATATATATATATATATATATATATATATATATATATATATATATATATATATATATATATATATATATATATATATATATATATATATATATATATATATATATATATATATATATATATATATATATATATATATATATACATGTGTTGTGTGTGTGTGTAATGCATTTTAAAAGAAAAGGTACGCCAATCAAGTTATTCAAAGCACGGTTTGAACTCACATTTAGAATTTATAATAAAGAAGGATTTTTAAAGATGAATATTATCGACATAATGAGCGCTGTATGATATCGACACCAGATTTTTCTAAGAAAAACTTAACGAGAGTTTTGAGTGATTTCGTAATGGCCTATTTTTTTTATTAAAATTTTGAGCCTGGAATATTTCCGTTTTATGCGATTTCTATATTTAGTGAATTATATATCATAAGAATTAGAACAGCTGTGATATGATAACCATCGATTATTATTATTAATAATACTATTCAGAAGATGTACCCTATTCATGTGGAACAAGCCCACAGGGGCCATTGACTTGAAATTCAAGTTTTCAAAGAATATGGCGCACATTTTAAAGACGTAACAGAAGGTAGTAAGAAATACAAAAAGAAGACGTCAGTTATTAGAGAAGGAAAGGTAAATGAACAAACTAATAAATAGATAGATAAAAATGTAAGCAAATTATCAAAATGCAAGGACTGTATTAGGGTAGTAATGCGTTGCATCTCTGTTTGAACTTTTGCAGTTCCTATTGCACAACATTCTCAAGGAGACTGTTGCACAGTCCAACGGTGTGAGAATTAAGGATCTCTGGAACTGAGAATTGTTAGGTTTAAAAGGACAGTAGGGTAAGTGATATAATGCCTTTCCCCAGCCCAGTGAAAGAGTGAGGGTCAACTTGGAAGGAAATGACGAACCTCTCGGCCTTTTGAACAAAAAATTTATAAAAAAAAAAATCAGGGAACATATAGGCAGTTAAAAGTTGCAAAGCTTAGTATTTATGGTTTGCAAATAGTAGTATCAAAAATATCAAACATCAGTTCTGTAAATATTGATACCAGCGCTCTTAATACCAAAGTTCCAAGGCCTGTTTCAAGTCAAAATCGCACTCAGCCCTCCCGTTTTATCTTGGCTTGAGACTGGTTTGCATGTATAGACTAACGTGGAAGAGTTTTCTTTTATTGTTCAGTAGCTTCAATCATTTTTCCCTGATTTTCGTAATTTTGCATTTTTCAAGGATCAAGTTCATTGCTTTTCATGGAGCTAGAAACCTCATACTACCGTTTTTATATTTTCTTTGGTCTCGGATTTTATTACTGTTTTCTCTAAAAGTATGAGAATTTAAACAGTGCAACAATTCAGTATATTCTTAGAACAGGGAGCATTTTCCTGAGTGAACCATTTGATATGTAATTTCTGGTATACAACGGGTAAAACGTTTTCAAAATTTTCGTCACAAATAAACTAGGGTTATTTTATGTTTGTTTTTATTCTTCTATTGCTTTAAAGGCTAAAAGCTGAGTTTAAATTAGTTACATAAAACATTCCCAGGAACATAGCCCTCGATAATCTTTTCTGTGATGTCAACAACAAAGCAAAAACAAAAAGATTCAAAATAAACCAAGTAGAATCGCTATCAGCAAGAAATTATGTTACGGCAGGAGGAAGCCAGAATACATTACCGGCGCAAGAGTAAATCTAGAACCCACAGCAGGTTACCGAGTGAGAAGTTACGAACAAAGAGAAGAGGAGTGGTGAAAGTTGAAGAGAGTTTGGTGGCGCCCTCTCTCCTTCTCCTATCGGACAATCATTCATCATGGGGTGTTAACTTCATTATGGGTGAGGTTCCCGAGGAAAGTTTTTTTTCCCCCTCTCATCTTTATTGACAAATGGATCCTCTTTCGGGCGATTAATTAACTCGGCCGTTGCGCGATGCCTTATCGTTATTTACTTCCTGACCATTCTTCCGGATAGCAGTCGATGTTTTCGAGGGTCGAGGGAAACTTTTAACCATGTCGAATTCTAAGTAATGCAATGGTGACGTTGTCTGATTGCTTAGAACCTCTCTCTCTCTCTCTCTCTCTCTCTCTCTCTCTCTCTCTCTCTCTCTCTCTCTCTCTCTCTCGTGCATAAAAAAAACAGATAAACACCATTTATCAGTACTTACATAAAATTAAATCAATAAAACCAAGGCAAAGATTAACACCTTAACACACACTCTCTCTCTCTCTCTCTCTCTCTCTCTCTCTCTCTCTCTCTCTGAGAAGACAGTTATTGGAAAAACAGTATATACTTGGTAATGAGCAAAGCTATACAAAGCTAAGCAGAAACGCAACACCAGCAGGCATTAAAGCAAGTTGTAAATAGAGCGAGGCTATTTTTTCTTTGGTAACCCAGATGAAATTTATTGTGCTCTAGGCACTCACAGCAACCATTTCCAGTGCTGCAATATCTCCAATATATCTTCAGTATATCTGAAGCGAAATTTCTTACTTCGATACTAAATGACTCCCGTAAACTTTTGTGTTCGATTTAGATTTCGCTTCTGATTCTGTGTTTTCCAAACCTTTGTCGATAAAATGGAAATAGTTCTTTTAGCTGTTATTCAAAATTGGAATTGCTATCAATTTAATGAGACGAGAGCTGATTTAATTCCAAAGTGGGGAAGACATGAAAGATCTAGTAATAGATGTTACCTGAACCAGGATCGAAATTCTTGAAGTAGGTTAATTAGAATGACCGAGCGTAATGGGGCATAAGGATCGTAAAAATGTGACGTTTTTTCCAACATCCATTATAATTCATACTAGAGTCTCTTGGCAATTATTTCTGCTCGGTACATACACATGGAATACTTTTTGGCGGTACCAGATACTTTCATAGTAGAGAAAAGATAGATTAGAGAGTATTAAGCTCTAAAAATGAATTGCATCAGCGAAAACTTATTAAAGACAGAGACATGCCATTGTTTCCATACCTTAAGGAAATGCGTATGAAAGCAGATGACTTTAAGCATTATCGCCAGAACACTAGAAATAAACTAATCTAGGCAACAGTGGTGTTGGCTTAATTTCATGTAAATAGAACAAAGAAAGTTGCAGGACTTTGGTATTTGGCAGCTATTTAGGAGTAACAGCACATGGCTCTCGTTGCCTAAATAAACAGTCACAAAAAGGAGTAAACAAGATGAGACATCCAGTGACCTACTTTTGTATACTTCATTCATAATTTTGGTCATGCAGGAAAGCATCCATTTTTTTTATGTTGCTGTTTGAATCATTCATAAAGCCAAAAGAGTATTTCCGACTTTTTTTTTTACCATTGTTCTTTTAGTGCATAATAAGTTTTAAAGAAAAAAGCGAAAAAGTATCGAATCGTTGCGGTAATTCTAGTTCCTTGCAACGTGCTGGAATTGCTCTTAGTAGTTGAATTGTGTGGACTTGTACAGAAAATTAGAAAGTGGTATTTGAGGTGAAAAAAAGAGAAAAAACTGAAAAATATTTATTGCAAAATTTTACATGTCTTTTACACTGCAAGATATGGGTTGTTCTCACACACACTCTAAACGATGCAAAATAATCCATTGGAGCTATTTTATATACATTTTTTTTATATTATCAGTAACGAAATTTATAATTCTTTGGTGTTTTGTTTCACATTGCTCACATAGAAATATAGTATTTCTAGTGGAAAATGTGCAGTGCATTGTAATTCTTCTTATATAGGCCAAATTAGTGACTCCAAACCTCGTCATTCCCATTCTAATTAAAAAACCAACTTTGAGTCAAAATATTTTAGTACATAAGAGAACTTCTACAATTTTCTTTATACATAAAGTTAAGCGTGTTTTTAGTATTCATTCTTAATTATCATATAAAACTTGATAATATGTTATATCGATTGTAAAATAGAAGAAAACTGTTTTACGTTGGAGATACAAATTATTGTCAGCAAATTTGTAGTCTAGATAAGTCAAAATTGGTAAAACAGCATCGCATAAGGAAGATTTACGGTTATTTTCAGCGGGGAATATATGCTGCGTTTCGATTGCTGCTAACAGCATCTGTAACTCGAGTTCTGACCGGTTGTCTCATAGGTGTTACCTCGGAAACCTAATGTTTGCACAAGTACTAAAATGAAAATGTATTTCATTTTCAAAGACAAAACCAGGAAAAAATCCCTTTTAAGGATAAATTAAGTCACGAGATAGATCTATTTAATTTTCTTGCATTAAAAATTAGGAGAGATTTTGTGAATACCATCACTAAAATATTTCCTCAAAAGGTTAATTTTTATATTGGCGATACTGTTAAAATGTCATCTGTTTTTCATGACTGCTACCCCAAGTTGTGGAAACAATGTCCTCTTGGTCCCTCCTGTTACATTTACTTTAATACCCTTCCAGCTATGTGAAGAAAATTATTACTTTTCTCGTAACATTATGACTGTATGAAATTTCGGCTGTTTTCTTAGTCTTATATGTGGATGAATAAATTATGTAAATAATTATAGAATAAAGTTACGAAATAGTGACATTTGGCAACTATTTTGTAAAAATAGTAAAATGCCGCTAACTCTCAGAACGGGATTGAATGATATGAGGCAGAAAATGACCTGACGAATTTACGTAATCGTAGCATATAGCCCTGCTAAATATGTCATTGCTTAAAACAATAAAAACTTTGGACGATTATTAAGTTCATGAAAGAGACTTTATTTATAATTGAGACGCCATTGTTACCAGAACGCGAGGTAATGTGCATGAAAAGCAGACGACTTTTGGCGGTATCGCCAAAACTTTAAGAATAAACTGTTGAGGAAATGTCTTATTCATTGTAATCATAAAAGGTCTTTAAATCTTTTAATATTTAAAAATAACTAAGTTTTAATGAATGCTTCATTTAAGCTTTGAAAAGAAATTGATTCAGGGTTCTGTTTTATTGTAAAAGTAGTTTTTTTTTTCTTGAAATAATTCCAGTCCTTTTTTGTAAGCCAGCCAATCAGAATTAGAGTTAGGTTTATTTTCATCGACCAATAGAAACAGAGAATACATTTATATCCTAAACTAACAGGATATTGCAAGCTTACTCTCACTTCATGCGTTGCTGTTTGGAAGAAAGTGAGAGTGTAAGCCGAAATTCTGAGGTCTTTACTGAAGTGTTTGCTTTTATGTCGATACTTTAGATTTAAGAAGCTTATTAACTGTAATTTGCAACGTGACTGAGAACATTTAGACGCTCGGAGAAACTGCACCACAGCGATTTTGGATGCATTAATAATGGCAAGAAATTTAATTGTATGTATTGCAATTTCTTTTAATTAAAAACTTCGCCACGGGATGGATGTAATTGGGTGTTAGTCACTCATTTAGGAATTAATTCAGAAGAGTTTCATTTCATTACAAAGTTCAAACTGTAAACGTACATCCACAGTTTAGCGATATATACTGTAGCAAAACGTAAAACAAGAACTATCATTACTGATAATATCTTTGAAGTAGACCCTTATATAGACATGTTTCATGTCTATACTTCAGCATAATGTAATTTGTAATCAAATTTTAAATTTTTTTTTTGCTGACTGGATTGTGAGGGGAGAGATCGCGTAACTGGTTATAGACACAATCTTGTAAAGTATTAGTTTTATTAGTAAAGTTGCGCAGAGAACTGTACGCACAGGGGAAAAGTACATTGAAGCGTTATTGTGTCTCAAAGTATCGCATGTTTTCAACGAGTTTTGAACCCAGACTATAAATTACAGTGAAGGTGATGGCTATTTATTTGCAGAGGCAACGAGCAGTATGCGGCGGTGCCGAGTCTTTTCAAAGATGACCTTGAAAGCTTGTCTTTGATTACATGGCGCTTGATTCACTTAAACCAAGTGATGCTCGAGGGTCGTTAGCGTATCCTTGCTAACCGTCCGAATGGTAGGCAGCTTTGGGTATTCAAACGGTGTGGTTCCACGGGGCATCCAGTTGGGAGGGCGTGGTCTCGATCGGTAGCGTCACTATGGAGTAATACACGTGTTTAGGTAGAGATCCACTAATGCTCTTAGGTAGTAGGAACGCCTCATGAGTACCGTCCAGAGAAGGTTTATTTTTCAAAAAATTTGCAGTTCTTCAAGGAGCGTAGTCGGCGGCTATCCTGGAAGCTGTTAATCACGCTTATGGCAGTTATTGAACCTTGCCTCTCCTCATAGGTGTCTGCTGACATCACCTCGTTGGACCCTGGCACGAATTCCATATGGAAAGCACACAGTGGCCGTCCCGGTAAGATTACCTTGACATCCTCGGACTGGCCATCGGCACTGGAAGGGTAAACTATTCTTTCATAGGGCGGGAATGGGTTATTCCCCATCTGGAGGCTTGACGTTTTTCGTTTCTTAAAATATATCATTATTTGGTCCGATTGACAGGTTTAAAGTGACAGGAGCCTTGCCTGGTGAGTTAATTATTATCCTGATATGTTTGTCTACGCTGTGGCTACGGATTGCAGCAGCTGTCATTTCGTGGACATCCAATGCAATATTAGGGAATTTTATACAATGCAAATCTACAATTCCATGGACTAAGAAAAGCCGACCAATAATATTTTTTTTAAATCAATGAATTAATTAAACAGAACTCTGCTATAATTAATTCGTTGATTCGTATGTCAAAAAAAGTACTAAATAACATTTGTTGCAGGGTTATTTACTGATGTCAGGTCTCGTTTGCAACACAAAAATTTAATATGTGGGGAAGGGGTGGATAAACACTCTAAACAGTCATTAAAAAAAACTCATTACAGCTGCTTTGTAAATTCATATTTTCTTAAGATATCAGTAAAAGATTTCATATTCGACGATTTCTCGTTAATTGTCAAACTCATTTTATTATAAGCAAAAATTCTCTTGAAAAAGTGCTAAATGAGTGTCTAAGAACCCGATCAGATTCATTCTGATAACAAGAATATTTCAGTTACATAAAAACCATAATAAGTAACAAAATTCTTGCATTTCTTGTAATGAATTCATTTAACCTCCCTATGATATGTAATTCTGTGATGATGCTCTTTAGTATATATATATATATATATATATATATATATATATATATATATATATATATATATTGAAAATTAAGATATAACAATAATAAGTAATGGTTTTACTGCAGAGAATGGAAGACCCATTTGGCATCCATATGTGAATAAAACAGTAAACATATGTTAATTATGTAGCAAATTATTGTCAGTAAGCTTCTACTGTCCAGATGGTGCACATAAACTTCCAAAAATTAATAATATAAAATGAGGCTTCATTCTCGAATGCTATTTTTTTCCAAACCGCAGCGCATAAGAGGAACTCTTGAGTACTGTTAGTTTAGGCGGGAAATATATAGTGTCTTTCGATTGGCAGTCGAAAACAAGAGTAACTCGAGTTTTTATTGGTCGCCTTACAGTTGTTTCCATGGGAACCATTGTTTATGAAAAGCAGACGACTTTGAGCAGTGTTGCCAACACTTTAAGAATAACCTATTGAAGAATGTTTTAGTGATGATAATCACAGAAGGTCTCTTAATCTATTAATATTCAAAATGAAGTTATTCTACATGAATGCTTCATTTGTGCTTACAAGAGAAATTTATTTGTGTTCTGTGTTAATATTAAAATAGTTTTTTCTTTAAATAATTCCAACACATCTTGTAAACAGTCGTTGCTATGGTAACAACTATAAGACAACCAATCAGAATTAGAGTTAGGTTAATTTTCGCCGACCAATCAAAACGCAGTATATATTTCCCGCCTAAACCACCAGCATATCGTGGGTTTTCCCCAATTTATGCGTTGCTGTTTGGAAAAAAATGAAACTCAAATTTCTCGTGGTTTTTTTTCCTCTTCGTTTGACTCTAGAAGCCTATTAAAAGTAATAACTAGCGTAATTAAGCTATTTAAGGCTCACTGAAAACCCCATCAAAGTAATCCTTCTTTCTATCGTTGTGCTTTTGTGTATTTTTTTTTGTAATAGTATTTACTTATCTGATGTTTTTCTGTATAGTGTCAATCTCATTTTATATTGGCTTAAAACTCTTTTGGAAAATGCGCAAATATTTCTGGCACAAACTTATTAAAATAAACAGCAGCATTCTTGTGTATTGTGTAATTAACTATGTAACATTTTTCTGTTACATTGCTGCGATGAGGTTTAGTGTATATAGGAATTTAGAAAATAAACCAAGATAGTTGGTTTTACTGCAGAATATGGAAAAACCACATGGTACACAGGCTTTATAATTTTATTAATTATGTTGCTAATTACTGTCAATAAGCCTCAACACTCAAAATGATCAACATATACCACCTTCCCTCCCTCCCCCCCAAAAAAAAATTAGTAAAAAGGAAAAATATCAAAACGGCTCAAATTGCCTGACTTCTATTTTTTTCCAAACAGCAACTCATAAGTGAGATGAACTCTCAGTACGCTGTTAGTTTTGGCGGGAATTATATACTGCCTTTCGATTGGCTGTTGAGAACAAGCGTAACTCGAATTCTCATTGGTTGTCTCACAGTTGTTTCCATGGGATCCATTGTTTACAAATAGCCGCACTTGGTTCATAAAAATTGTGGACATGTAGGAAACCCCTCAGGTTTTTGGGTTGCTTTTGGAAACCTCCTTAAGCCAAATTGAGACAACTTCCTTCTTTCTGTTTTTGTGTCTTTGAATACTTTCAGGTTCAGAGGAAAAAAAACTATAAATAAGAATTTAATGGTTGTAATTATTCTGATTTTCTGCAATGATTTTGCAACATTCAACACTTTCTGTTGGTGGATTCGACCATTTTCACTTACATAAAAAGGTGTCATCTGAGGTTAAAGATACGAAAAGCGTTTATTGCATGTTTATTTAGTGGTTCCAAATTTCGCTTTCATTGCAATAAAGTTTGCAATGTACAGAAGATCCATACTTACACTAAGCGATAAAGAAAAATTACACTATAGCCATCCTGCAAGTATACATTTTCTTATGTCATCAATAGTGCTGCTAATTCTTACTTGATGTTTTTCTAAATTGGAAATATATGTTTAGGGTAACAATTTGAAGATAAGTTGAAATCTATTTGAATTTTCCCAAAAAGTTGCTGTGATGGTCTTATTAGTGTTTATTGAGCTTTCAGATATAAAACCGATTGGTATATTGTATTGCAGAAGAGGTTAACTGAAAAACGAGACTGAATAACGTTTATTTCAGGTTGATAGTCAGCGTTGTGGCCAAATTTCGTTTGTATTGCAAATAAATCCCCCCCCCCGCCCCAATAAACTATGTTTGTTCTGTGCATTTACATTTTTGCATGATATCAATACTTTTATTCCTTATCTGGTGTTTGCTCTGTGTCTCTGAACTACAAATGTATATTTTTTACAGTGAGCATTAAAATAGTAAGTTTAAATTATTTGCATAAAAACTCAGCGAGAGAATAAAAACCAGATCAAACTCAATCTAATGACAAATTTTTTTTATAAATAAATTGCGATAGATAAACAGTCCTTGCCACCGTGGCCTTCGTGTTCCATCACGTTGAAAGATGACAGTGAAACAAAAAAAAAATATATATATATATATATATATATATATATATATATATATATATATATATATATATATATATATATATGTGTGTATGTGTGTGTAATTTGTATGGAAGCAGTAGGTGATACATGGTAATAACGAGGAATGGTAGTGGAAATGAAACACTCATGAATATTTACAACCTGATATGTAAGTAGAAAGCAACCTAGGCAAGTATACTCTCTCTCTCTCTCTCTCTCTCTCTCTCTCTCTCTCTCTCTCTCTCTCTCTCTCTCTCTCTCTCTCTCACGCACACACATATTCTATGACCTGTCAATGATGCAGAAGGGTTGGTCCATATATATATATATATATATATATATATATATATATATATATATATATATATATATATATATATATATATATATGTATGTGTGTGTGTGTGTGTGTGTGTGTTTGTGTGTATGTGCGTGTGTGCATGCGTGCGTGCGTGTACTTTACCAATTGGCTGAACAGTTATTAGTTGTTATAGGCATATAGCTACTGTAATCAGTAATATATACTATAGAGATTCAGTATTTAAAGTATTTTTATAATTTTTCTGCATATATATATATATATATATATATATATATATATATATATATATATATATATATATATATATATATATATATATATATATATATATACTGTATATATAGATATGATACTCGTGAAAGCAGTATCTCTTTCCGTTAAAGGAAGATTTATTTTCCGTGACGCAAGAGTAACATGAAAAAAAAATGAATTCAGAGACAAATTCATCTAATAAGTTACATTTAATTTTGACGATAATTAAAGTTATCGTCAACAAATAAATCACACAATATCACATTTATACAAACACAAAGTCCCAACTACATGTTACATAAATTGAATGAAAATTCATCGGGAAATATTGAGGATACGGAGGTGTGCCTCAACGAAGAATTGCCATCTCCAGTTTTCTTTGCCCGAAGGCTGACTGCCACCTGCCGAATCGGCTCGTTAGAGACGCTGTTTCCCCTCGTAACTTATAAGGTTAATCACGTGGAGTAGGAAACACTGCAGCACAAATGTTTTTGATGGTAAACACACCTGCCAAGGGGATGAAAGTACAGGACGTTGAAGTTAAATTTGACATTAAATTTAATTTGACATTGAAATTAAATTTGACACTGAAATTAAATTTGACACGGAAATTAAATTGGACATTAAAATTAAATTTGACATTGAAATCAAATTTGACATGGAAATTAAATTTGACATTACAATTAAATTTGACTTTGAAATTAAATTTGACACTGAAATTAAATGGGACATTAAAATTAAATTTGACATTGAAATTAAACTTGACATTAAAATTAAATTTGATATTGAAATTAAATTTGACATTAAAATTAAATGACATTGAAATTAAATTTGACATTGAAATTAAATTCGACTCTAAAATTAAATTCTATATTCATAGAATTTTTGTGTGACCTTCACTGACAAACTGAAACCCATCCTTGGACCCCCAAAAGGTACATTGGCCCCTAGTTA
>NC_089758.1:18131733-18136733 GCF_040412425.1 Macrobrachium rosenbergii
AAAAGACTCCTACTTCTACTTTTCGCTTTCATCATAATTTATCAGGTTGCGGAGTAATGGCCTACGCCCCGCCCCTTCATTTGTATACTCCGACCTCCATATCCGTCTCTTGTGGCTGAATTTTACTTTCCCTTTTGTGATTTCATCACTTTGCCTGTGAGATATATATATATAAATTACATATATATATATATATATATATATATATATATATATATATATATATATATATATATATATATACACATACATATCCATATATATATATGTGTGTGTGTTTGTGTTTATGTGTGTGTGTGTGTGTATGTGCGTTAGTGTTTATGTATGTATGTTTGTATGTCCTTCATTTACTTGCACTGGCAAGAAAATTGAAATAGTTTACAACCCCTCAAGTGGCACTTCATTTAGTTCAGCAACGATTTTCCCATTTTCATTTTATGAAAGACTTTAAATGTGAATATTGTTTTTTAACTTATATTCTTGTTCACATATTATTGATAATATTATTCACACAATACGCCCACTTTATATAGCCCCCAAAAAGGCGCTGTTCCATTATCCCATTAAAGAAGTTAGAATAAAAAACTGAACCACATAAGAGGAGAGAAAGATACAGTAAAGTACTGCAGAACATAATAATAAATTCTTCACAAAATTACTTTGCAGGCCAATTCAAGCTTCGTTCATTACAGTTGTTTTGTAGCTTATGAGCGAAACAAATCTAAAACTTGCGGGCAAAACGTGCCGAAATTACGAGGGGAAATAGCATCTAAGATTCTCAACCTTCCTCGCCCTTTCCCTAGCCCCCTCCCCTTTCCCTAGGCGCGGCCCCCTTCCCCCGTCGTCGTCAAGGAAAAAAAAAAAGTATCAAATCGCTCCGAAAGAGAAAAATACCAAGTTCAATAAACATCCAGGAGAAAGCTGTACCTGAGTCGACCGGAATCTAATGCATCTTCATTTTGGAAAGTTTCTGTTGGTTATTCTGGAACTGCTCTGGCCTTTGGGAAAGGCCATTTGATTTTCAATTTCCTTTTTGGCAGATACACAGATACCACCGTCGAGGCCACACAATGGCTTCTAAAATGTACGAAGCGAGTTTATTGCCTTTTGCTGATTCGAAGTTGCTCGTAAGGAACTTTCGGGGTTTAATGTAGCAGGTGTGTGTACTCAGGCTCCTTTAGTCTGGAAAGAGAGAGAGAGAAAAAATATATATTTTCCTCTTTTTTTAAATCATCGTTATCATCATTGTCTGCAACACTTATATTCCAAGACGACAGGACAATTGGAAAGAGAATTGTAATTCTGTATAACTGACTCGATATTGCTGAGAAAAATACAGCCTCTCCACAGTTTTCTTTCCGTTAATAAATATAAAATCTTAGCAAACATTTCTACCAACACATCTAGTGGCAGGATCTCACTGGAATCAAATGTTAATGACAACATTCCCAAAGAACATTTTAAAGTCGTACATTTGGCATATTTTTACCTCTAACAAAATACAAATTTACACTGAATAGTCAAATGTTATCATCTAATGAAGGGAAAATTAAAGCTTCAGTCCCTAGATCCTCAAGAGTTACCGCGGGATGAATAAGAAATTGCTCACTTTTTATTAAAGCAACAAACAAACCAATATTCAGACAAGAATCACTTTCATCCACAATATCTTGCATTCCTATTCACACTGGAAGTACGAAGAATCTTTAAATGATATCCTATAAGCTCGCATTCGGTAATGGATAAAGTTTATTAGAGTTGCGAGAGGAATATAAATTTGCCCAAAATCTTTTGTCTTTTCTAACATTAAAAGAAAATTCATTTACTTCTGGAATATAAATAAACATGGTCGTGATACGCCGCAGAGTTTTCGACCACGAGGCCCGGGGTTCGTTTCCCGCTTACTGCTTACCCAGCTAAAATTGGCACCTGATTTTAGGCATGAGTCAAAGGCAAAGGTGAAAGGAGCCGGGTTCCCGAACCCTACAGTCCCCAGCTTTATTTATACGTCTCCCTACAAGGCATACCTCGAACGCTATGCGATGTTATCAGACTGACTTTAGTGGTCGCATTACTGGTAGCTAAATTTTTCTTGTCGTCTCAGCACTGACTAAAATACATTTCGTTGGCATGTAGAAAGCCTGAAAACATTGGTGCAACTTAATCAAATTAATTATTCACTTGCAATATATGAACAACTTTCCACACGCATCGCTCGTACTGTATGGAACCAAATGTAGTATACACATAGCTCAAAAAACAGCGACAAAATTAAAGTATTAATAAACGCAATGTTTTCAACCATTTGCTCTTAACTGAAAGTGGATAAAATAAAAATTTGTACATGTCATTATTCATTCATTTTGTGAGAAGGACATCTTCGAGAAGCTCTGCCTCTATCTCTTGTTAGTTTAGTTGCAGGTGATTTGAGTTTAATTGCATATTGGTATTATCAAGTGCAATCCATCCTCAACACCTTTACACATATAACGGAGTGAAAAGGACGTGGGTTAATTTAGTAATGCGCCACCCATTACATGAGCTGCAATAACAGCCTATGCACTCATTCCATTCCAAAACCCTGATAACGATGGCATGCAGGATTAACCTCACTGTCTTAAAAAAATTCATTACTGAAACTTGCAAATGACCTCAGAAAAGTCTCCTGAGAATGGCGTTGTCATATTGTTAGCCAAAAGGAGGTGGAAAGAGGAGATGAGAGTGACTCATTGAAATAAAAGTTTTCCTTTTAGTGGGAGTTACACTTGACCTGTAAAGCTTGACATTTCATAATTGCCAATTATAACACATTGTATTTAATGAATGAAAAGAGTTGACGTAGGAGTGGAAAATAGACTTTTCGTATATCAACATAAATTTCAGAGGTTTTACATTTTAATTATAATTGTCTCGTGCAAAGGACAAAAATTAACATCCAGTGATGAACTGACTGAAGTTTAATTCCCAGCTTCTACATGTGTGGGTAGGCTTGTGTTTCGTTGGAATTTCTTAGCTGCTAATACACACACAAATTATATATACAGTATATATATATATATATATATATATATATATATATATATATATATATATATATATATATATGTATATATATATATATATATATATATATATATATATATGTACATATAAATATATATCTGTATGTATATATATATATATATATATATATATATATATATATATATATATATATATATATATATATATATGTATATGTATATATATATATATATATATATATATATATATATATATATATATATATATATATATATATATATATATATATATATATATATGTACCCAAGGTAGATGACCACATTAATAAACCGGAAGGAAAACCCAAATGAAGAAAAGCAAATAACCCCACGCAACAAATGACTCAAATGAAAACGCTGGCTTTAAGCAACGAGCCTCGTTCATTACGGCAAAGTATTGAATGCAATTACCGCATAATCTGGCGTCTCAGTGGCTGAATCTGCCTCTATTAACAGAGAATGAATGACCTCGTTAGATTGGTGTGATCACGTGACTTCCACATTGAATTGGGTAATGATTAATGGCGCAGGTAAAGTTTCATTATCTGATCGCTGAGGTTATTATTCGTTTTCGTTTTGTTTATGAGTAGTCGAGGTGTCCCCGGTCAGTGTGAGTGATGCACTTGATGAGATGAGGACCCCTCCCTTCGGCCTCTGTCTGCCTGTTTTGTCAGTCTGTCCGTCTCTGGTCAGAGTTAATAATGCACATGATTAAGGGGAGGAAATATTCCTTTGCTCTCTCTCTCTCTCTCTCTCTCTCTCTCTCTCTCTCTCTCTCTCTCTCTCTCTCGCTGGTGAATGTTAATATTGCATTTGATTAGATGATACATGCTCTCTCTCTCTCTCTCTCTCTCTCTCTCTCGCCGGTGAATGTTAATAATGCAATTGATTAGAGAATACATACTCTCTCTCTCTCTCTCTCTCTCTCTCTCTCTCTCTCTCTCTCTCTCTCTCTCTCTCTCTCTGTGTGTGTGGTGAATGTTAATAATGCATTTGATTAGAGGATACATGCACCCTCTCTCTCTCTCTCTCTCTCTCTCTCTCTCTCTCTCTCTCTCTCTCTCTCTCTCTCTCTCTCTCTAGTGAATGTTGATAATGCATTTGATTATAGTATAAATGTGCTCTCTCTCTCTCTCTCTCTCTCTCTCTCTCTCTCTCTCTCTCTCTCTCTCTCTCTCTCTCTCTCTCTCTCTCGTGAATGTTAATAATGCATTTGATTAGAGGATACATGCACTCTCTCTGTCTCTCTCTGTCTGGTCAGAGCGAATAAGACTTGGTTACTTAATGCCATCTGTACGTCTTCGCCTGTCTCTGTGGTTTAACCGTTTGGTCAGTTATTAAACCATTTTCTTTGTCGGTCTGTCACGTTCTCTGTCTGCCTGTCTGTCCAGCTGTCTGACTTATAAATGAGCAACGTCAGATTCCCTAACTAGCAAAGAGATCCCGAATTTGCTCCCAGGGAAGAACAGAACACTCTGAATCTGCTTATAAAAATCCCACTGTATCTCGTTTGATCCAAGAGTGAAATGGGTACCAAGAGATTAGTCGATTGTAGTCGGTCGAAAGCAGGGTTGGAAATTAAGGAAGTAGAGCAAAAGAGAGCGAATAGTATTCTACAAAAAATATGGAGTATATTATGTCAATTAAACATGGCGGAACCTCGACGAGGTCATTCTCATCGCAGGAGTGAAACTGTTAAGCAGATATATCCTTCCTCTCTCTCTCTCTCTCTCTCTCTCTCTCTCTCTCTCTCTCTCTCTCTCTCTCTCTCTCTCTCTCGATTTTCCAAGGGAGTAAATTATTCCATCGGTTCACGTTCGCGCTTGGCTGCATTTCTTAATTTTTTCTTTTGCTTCCGTAATTAGAGGACACCTCTTCTCATCTAGTGAATTAAGCAACTCTAGTCGTTTAATTTCAAATGAAGAAAAAATTCGTTGT
>NC_089758.1:18141733-18174233 GCF_040412425.1 Macrobrachium rosenbergii
AGAACTTAACGATTTGTATCATCTTAGATAGTGACCCTGCCTATGTATATATATATATATATATATATATATATATATATATATATATATATATATATATATATATATATATATATATATATTGCTACGAATGTCCTGGGATACTTACTTGACTCTGGGCAGCAACACATACCGCAAGGAGTGCCATTTATTTATTACACATCTGACTCAATATTAGGACAATTCATAGACAAAACAAAGGAAGTCTATGACTTAAGGCCTTCTTCATGTGAGGGAAACTACGTAAACTTAATGGTTCTCTTAATTAATTATATTTACATAACAACACAGATCAGAAGAATGACGAATTATTGGGCAGGTAATAACAAGGGCCTGCTAAAATAATGAATCCTACATAGAATAAATATTCTACACTGACGATGTCCTCGTAACAGGGAACATCGCAGTGGAAAAGGGAACGCACATGGATCGGCCAAGAGATTCCACAGTCAAGGCCTATCTGCAAATATATGCAAGACGGTTACTTCCAGTGATAATAAGACTCTCAAAGGGAAACTGAGGAATGCACAGATGGTGCCAGATAACTCAGTTCAGCACTAATGCATAATTACGTTAACACTGAATGCTCCAACACAAATTACTGCAGGTGATTGCACAATAGAAAAATAAATGAAACATTACACAGAGAAATAACAGGGATTGTGACTGGCTAAAAGAACCTTACTCTGGCACATTACCTTCGTCAGGATGCTGGATCATCGTCGATAAGGCGCTGGTGATGAGGGAGGGAATTATAAGGCCACTACAAGGTATACTGGTTTGAGCCCCGGGGTCGAACATGTGTTTGATTCAGAAGGACAGCCAGGGTGGGGACATCTGTCCTCGGGTCGTGTCCTGAGCGTTCTCTCTCGATTCTTGTTGCAGTGTCTATTTATAACCTTCGAGGATTACCCTGGGCATCTAACTAGATGGCGCAAAGGTCAATCTTCGTCACATTTTCTATAATGAGGACATGGCGGCAGAAACCCCATGCAGTGTTCAGAATGGCGGGGGGTGGGGTGGCCAGCTTTCTCTTTTGGCTCCTCCCTTCCCTTGCTGGACACAGAGAAGGTCCGTCGGTCAGCTGGAATTAGGCCTAAAAGCAGTCACTTTGAACAGAGAGAGAGAGAGAGAGAGAGAGAGAGAGAGAGAGAGAGAGAGAGAGAGAGAGAGAGAGAGAGTTAGGCTTAACCATTTTGGGGAATGAAAGGGAGAGTTTTTTGAAGGGCTGAGTGGAACCCACAGTTCTAGAAATTAATAATTGTCATTAATTATTATTTCTTTCTCAGTTACTTTGCAAATGTAAAAACGGGTGAGGTTGTGAGAAAGCAGCCCCAGTCATTGAAATATGAAATATATATATATATATATATATATATATATATATATATATATATATATATATATATATATATATATATATATATATATATATATATATATATATGTTGAATCATACGAGGGCTACAGTTGATGACTGCTGGTAATTTTGTAAAATCAGACAGGAAAAATGTTCAGACTCACAGGCAGCATGATGGTATCACTAACATCGAGCTTATTGTGTTTCGAATTGAAGCGAGTACTAGGAATCATTTAATTAACATGAAGATATTTTCAGCGTTTTTGCTTTTTAAATTGCTAATAATTAACCTGACAGTAATTTTCGGCTCAACCCGTATAGCATGAATATCTTTACTCCTTATAACAGTTAAAAAATTTTTTGAAAAAGGACATCGACACCAAAAATAATGTTTTTATTCAATTTCAGTGTTACAGTTATCTGAACAATAATATTACAGAGGCCAATTGAATCCGTAGTTAAACTGATATGCATAATAAAATACTTTACACGACAAAGGGGAGGAGATAGGCGTTCAACATATCGTTTTGCATACCAGAAGAGACACAGAAAAAATTGAACTTCCGCTTCTTTGAAGCTATTGGAGTTGAGAAGCTTTTGTCTCTTCCAGCAAGAGGAAACTGGATTGGCATGTCCTGTGTTAGGAATTGAGTATATATATATATATATATATATATATATATATATATATATATATATATATATATATATATATATATATATATATACATATATGTGTATGTGTGCATTTATATACATACATATATATATATATGTATATATATATATATATATATATATATATATATATATATATATATATATATATATATATATATATCTAAGATTTTTTTCTGAGGAGATGGTTTCAAAGAAACCACATTTTCGGTTTCCAGCAAGTATTATTGGGGCCAGGGCACTAGCCCACTGGCAGGCCAAATGATTTAAGGGTCCTGTGTGCTGTCCAGTATTTATTGAAGTTCATTCATTCCGTTACTGACCAGACGCAACGTTGGTTACTTTTGTTTATAGGTAAAAGTTACATTTGTCATTAACACGATTTGAAGTTATGTAGTTTTTGCTAATGAGATATTTGTAGTTTTAATTTAAAGTGGAGAAGCAGTTTCGTGAGCATTCGTTTCAATAGATTGTAAAATTGTACAATAAAGAAAAAGACACAAATGTAAATATAAAGTAAATCCTACATGACACAAATAACACTGACAAGTAAAGGTACATACTAAAACATTTTTTAATCTCCTGCAGTTTAAGAATCTCCGAATCTCAAAATGTCCACCTTCGAATAACTTCAAACAACTCGAGCTCAGCCTTCAAGTACCACATTAATTAGACGTACAATTGATATCTCTTCTGGACCGCAGGGAGACGGCACGGCAAACATCCAAAAGCGTAAGAAAAGTTTCTTAATACTTTTAGAAGAACTAACTCGATTACTTTGATCATTGGCCCCTTGACTGAAGATCCAATCTAGTAAATTACTTTAGCGAAGGTACACATTCTTAAAAGTATAATCATTATTTCACCTCTGAAGTTTATGTTTTACTCCCGTGTTTTTACTGCGGCTCGTTGGGATGTAACATAAATTCGTTGCCTGAAAAGTTGTATTTATCTTGTTTTTGTTTTTGTTTATTTCGTTGTTGTCACTGAGAGATTCTACTGATTATAGCGAACAGTGAACCCGATGCTATGGGATGGTTCTCTAAGGAAATATACTTTTGGTAAAAAGCCCTCAGAGGACCTTAATGATTAAACTGTGAATGTATGGAAACATAAAACCTTTGCAAACGATTATAAAAAATCGCTTTGTAAAATGCAAGTTTCCAAGAAGGAAACGATAGTGCGACGTTTTTAATCTCAGCTTGAAGTCTACAATAAGTCTACAATAAACATAATAATATGATAATACAACTTTTTTTTTCTAGATTAAACAAGGTCGGGGATAATCACCCTACGTCCCACGACATAATTACAGCATTCTTTCACAGTCACCTTGTTCATTTTCAACAAACAATTAGGGGAACGCTTTCAGCGCCGCGCGGTTCCTAAATCTTGAAACCGTGCCATTCGGTCCCAAAATGACTTTGTTATCCTGGAATACCAAATGGACGGAAGGCTTTGATCAAATGCATGTCCAATGATTGTTCCCATAAAGCCAGTTAAGCTCTCCTTTACTATAGTCCCCTATGTTGGTGAATACGAATGCGCGTTTGTGGGCGCACGCGGAAACACAAACAAACTTACACAAAAACACTCGCGCGTGAGCACACACACACACACACACACACACACACACACACACATATATATATATATATATATATATATATATATATATATATATATATATATATATATATATATATATATATATATATATATATATAAGACTGATAGGAATAATGGAAAGGACGTCCCATAAATGCTATAAAAACACATACCACTGAACATGCAGCTGGACTGGAAGCACTACCAATGAAATAATGAATACTATAAATTCACAATTTTTACAAACGAAAATTTCCAGTTCATCAGACGAATTATTCCTTGACATCCCTCCATCAAACAACAGCTTTAAAATCTGCAAATCTGAATTACGTTTCCAGATCATCGCCTCTTCCTAATAGCTCGTTATTTTAATTCTCTCGATTTCACTTATTTTTCCCCCCTATTAACTTCCCTTCTCTTTAATTATCCGAAAGTTTTTTCCAGCCCTTTCTTTCATTCATTCTTATCCATTTTAGGAGTTTTCTACGCTCTTCTTCCTAACCCCTCTCACGTCTCTCATTCTTCAGAGGGGAGGGAAGAATCAGATTTCCATTTCTTCATTCGTTTTTTAACACTCAGTAATTATTTCCATTAAGCTGATAAGTCGGAATGTGCTCTTATTACTTCTCATTTGTATTGCATTTAATGTGTCAATGTGCAGCGCATTTTTGCTTGTCATAATTCTTTGGAGTTTTTACCCGAAAATGATTGATCTCTTTGACCAATGGGAACTTCTCTGGCAGGGAATGTAATGCCTTGCTAAATTTTTGTATATTTGCCTAATTTATACAGCCACGTATGCATGCGCACGCGCACACACACCTATATATATACAGTATATACTGTATATATATATATATATATATATATATATATATATATATATATATATATATATATATATATATATATATATATATATATATATATATATATATATATATATATATATGTGTGTGTGTGTGTGTGTGTGTGTGCATGTGATGGTGTTGGGACGGGGTGGTGATGTGGTAAATTCGGCCTAATTTGACTCCGTGGCTCATGTTTGTTATATCCGAGTACCTACCGAGTGCCTACCGCCCTCCAGCCCACCCAGCTGTGAGTTCCAGAGTCTGCTGGGGTGAAGATAGAAATTAAGTGGGGCTAGTGACTAACCCCACAAACTTGCTAAAAAACCGGATGGCTGACGTCTTCTGGTTCCACCCCCTTCATTAGAAAAAAAAATTGGATATTGAAAAGATAAACGCACACACACACAGTCACTTATCAAGAGAAATGATTATAGTAAATCCTTTCTCAACGATTATCGTAAAGACTTGATAGACTCGTAAATTTTGTATCAAAGTGTTTACTTCCACCAGATTGTAATAGACACTCTGCGTTACTGCGTCTGCAAGTTAGGGAATTAAAGATATTAGCTGGCAGAGTGATAAACGCACCGTGCTATTTTCAATCTTGGTTCTAGGTAATACCTTGTACTTGTTTTGTACATCCTGATTGTACCCTTCCGGCATTCCGTATTCAGGAATGGCATCACTGGAACTTGCAGGCTAACTATCTCTGTTATTATATACTAAGTATACCTTAGTTTTACCAGACCACTGAGCTGATTAACAGCTCTCCTAGGGCTGGCCCGAAGGATTAGACTTATTTTGCGTGGCTAAGAACCAATTGGTTACTTAGCAACGGGACCTACAGCTTATTGTGGAATCCGAACCACATTATAGCGAGAAATGAATTTCTATCACCAGAAATAAATTCCTCTAACTCTTCATCAGCCGGCCGGGGGAATTGAACTCTGGCCCATCGAGTGACAGTCTGAAGCTCAACCGACTCAGCCAACAAAGGGCTGTTATTATATACTGTATATATATATATATATATATATATATATATATATATATATATATATATATATATATATAATATTTGCATAGATATGAAGAATTTTGCTACTTCTGTACTTTATGAAGACTGGTCATGCTTGTACTCATATTAAATAGTTATGATGTACTGAATACAGTACATTTCCTGAGGTTGCGCGTGATTAGTTCAGTTAGTAGCGCGACCTATTTGTCTACCAATCTATCTCTACATCAACTCCCTTGTTATCAACGCGCAAAATAGTCAGTCAGGTATAATGACGGATTTGTCGAAAGCTTTACGCAGCCCAGAGGTGACATCGCAGAAGGTTCACCGACTCATGCAATTTTCTCGGGCAGTGAAATCTCTGAGAAGCTGACTTAGTGGGTTTTTAAGTCAGCAACAGTCACGGAGCTGGAAGGGGAAGTGATAATGGCCAGTACAGTCTACCAATATCACTTGTGGTATTTCAATTAAAAGCACTGAAACGCAGATCAAGAGGATATTTTCTACGTCTGATATGCTACTTCTGTTCTTTGAAAGCTAGCTAACGAAATAGTATTTGCGCCGTGTTCTGCATGGAAGTATGTTTATGTTAAATCACAATAATAATAATAATAATAATAATAATAATAATAATAATAATAATAATAATAATAATAATAGAAAGGTCAGAGTGACGACCAACTTTCAACTTATTTAACAGTTAAAAGAATTACGTAACAGTCACTACTATCAAGTTTTGTTTTAGGGCATCCTTAAGTGGCCGTGCAGATCGTTGAAAAACCTGAACTACAAGAATAAACTGAAAAATAAGTAAAAAAAAAAAACAGTTAAGTAAATATTTACACAGTAAAATGCAAAAAGACCAGCCAAAAATGTTCTCAATATTGCATTTATATATTATACCCGTATCTACTACCGGAAAGAATGTTAGAAATTTGAGAATAACCATTTAGGAATTTCGGAAGTGGTCTCAAAACTAGGTAAAGCCCTCGCAATGCGCACCAACAATGTAATCAAAAAGAATTCCCCTTTTAAATCGTATCTTCTTTTCCGCGCTCTTTAAAGAGGCTGCATAAACGTGAAAATAGAATAAATACAAGAGATGCGAACTTTTTTTTTTTTCCTTTTTCTCCCCGGGGGTAAAAAACGTTCATTGCATCGTTGAAGTATAGTGTGTGTGTTTACTGGACCGTGCTGGAAATGAATGCTTTGCGTCATATCAGCCGTGGTAATTACTCCATTTGCGCGAATGGAATGAATGGAATGTGTACGGTGGCGCAAGTAAAAACAAACAAACGAATAACGACATCATACAGGCAGGCGTCCGTACAGAAGGGTATCACTTGCCTCGGGCCGCAAGGCTGATTATAGTTTATTTCCTTCATATATATATATATATATATATATATATATATATATATATATATATATATATATATATATATATATATATATATATATATATAATATATATATATATATATATATATATATAATATAATATAATATAATATATATATATATATATATATATATATATATATATATAATATATATATATATATTATATATAATATATATATAATTTTTTACCAAAAAACAAAAATTTCTCACACTAACCTGTGTTCCTTTCATCTTTCAGTATTCCCGTTTCAAAAGGAAACTTTCGCCATGTTAAGGTAAGAAATTATTCGTATCACAAACGAGAGTCATGCAGTTTGATCAATGTTACATACCGTTTATTTTCCAAATAGCTAAGTCTCCTAGATGTAATTAAAGGAAATGAGCCCTGAGGAATTTAGGAAATTCCTGGTTATAGTTACACGAATACATCAATTATTTATACATGTGTATGTATGTATATATATATGTATGTATATATATATATATATATATATATATATATATATATATATATATATATATATATATATATATATATATATATATATATATAGGTGAGTGTATGTTAGTGCGCTATAAAAATCCGAACCGCCCGACAGATTTAGACAAAATTTGGCACGTGGCCATCATTTGACCCAACTTAGATATTAGGGTGGGTTTCAAACCCGTACCCCGCCCCCTTCCCGTTCCCCCATCCCCCTTCCCCTTCCCTTTGTAACTTATGTGATAAATAAATTCTACGGGGTTATACCTCATTTCGTGTACTCGATACCATAGAAATATATTATTGAAAATACTTTTCATTCCTGGTATTAATAATTCTGTATCAATGTTTGTGTGTTTAGGTTTATTGGGGGTGTGCGTTCAGGTTTAGTGGTGATGTGTTTAGGTTTAGCTGGGGGTGTGTTTAGGTTTAGTAGGGGTGGATATATGAGACAGTCACAACAGTAATACCTGGATAAGTGGGACAGTCAGCACAGTAATATTTGGATAAAAGGGATAGTCAGCACTGTAATTCCTGGATAAAGGGACAGCGAGTACATGGAGGTGCAGGAAAATTTTTCTGAGTCCTTCAGAGTTTTCCTGGGCAGCGCCAACTAGTGTGTATATATATATATATATATATATATATATATATATATATATATATATATATATATATATATATATACTGTATATAGAGATAATAATTTGTTATATATGTTTATATATATATATATATATATATATATATATATATATATATATATATATATGACTATTTATCACATCACCGTGATTCATATACAATCAGAAAGCTACAAACGTCCTTTAATATCCAATTCACTCTACCTCGGAAATAATATTTTTTCATATATGTTACCGAAGGGGAATTTTTTAAGTTGATAATAAGTCCACCGTCCCGTGGGATCAGAACCAGCGACGGACGAGGAATCAGGACTACAGTGACGCACTAGCGAAATCGGCCACAAGAGAGTATAAGTGAATAACATCTCCCGTCAACTCACCCGTCGAACTCAGGTGTTTTGCGTTTGGAGACGATATCCACCCACCTCTGCCATGTTGACCGTGTAGTGCGTTTGTCGCACGTAACCATATTATGACTATTTATCACATCACCGTGATTCATATACAATCAGAAAGCTACAAACGTCCTTTAATATCAATTCACTCTACCTCGGAAATAATATTTTTTCATATATGTTACCGAAGGGGAATTTTTTAAGTTGATAATAAGTCCACCGTCCCGTGGGATCGAACCAGCGACGGACGAGGAATCAGGACTACAGTGACGCACTAGCGAAATCGGCCACAAGAGAGGTATAAGTGAATAACATCTCCCGTCAACTCACCCGTCGAACTCAGGTGTTTTGCGTTTGGAGACGATATCCACCCACCTCTGCCATGTTGACCGTGTAGTGCGTTTGTCGCACGAACCAGCCATATTATGACTATTTATCACATCACCGTGATTCATATACAATCAGAAAGCTACAAACGTCCTTTAATATCCAATTCACTCTACCTCGGAAATAATATTTTTTCATATATGTTACCGAAGGGAATTTTTAAGTTGATAATAAGTCCACCGTCCCGTGGGATCAACCAGCGACGGACGAGGAATCAGGACTACAGTGACGCACTAGCGAAATCGGCCACAGGAGAGGTATAAGTGAATAACATCTCCCCGTCAACTCACCCGTCGAACTCAGGTGTTTTGCGTTTGGAGACGATATCCACCCACCTCTGCCATGTTGACCGTGTAGTGCGTTTGTCGCACGTAGCCATATTATGACTATTTATCACATCACCGTGATTCATATACAATCAAAAGCTACAAACGTCCTTTAATATCCAATTCACTCTACCTCGGAAATAATATTTTTTCATATATGTTACCGAAGGGAATTTTTAAGTTGATAATAAGTCCACCGTCCCGTGGGATCGAACCAGCGACGGACGAGGAATCAGGACTACAGTGACGCACTAGCGAAATCGGCCACAAGAGAGTATAAGTGAATAACATCTCCCGTCAACTCACCCGTCGAACTCAGGTGTTTTGCGTTTGGAGACGATATCCACCCACCTCTGCCATGTTGACCGTGTAGTGCGTTTGTCGCACGTAGCCATATTATGACTATTTATCACATCACCGTGATTCATATACAATCAGAAAGCTACAAACGTCCTTTAATATCCAATTCACTCTACCTCGAAATAATATTTTTCATATATGTTACCGAAGGGGAATTTTTTAAGTTGATAATAAGTCCACCGTCCCGTGGGATCGAACCAGCGACGGACGAGGAATCAGGACTACAGTGACGCACTAGCGAAATCGGCCACAAGAGAGGTATAAGTGAATAACATCTCCCGTCAACTCACCCGTCGAACTCAGGTGTTTTGCGTTTGGAGACGATATCCACCCACCTCTGCCATGTTGACCGTGTAGTGCGTTTGTCGCACGTAGCCATATTATGACTATTTATCACATCACCGTGATTCATATACAATCAGAAAGCTACAAACGTCCTTTAATATCCAATTCACTCTACCTCGGAAATAATATTTTTTCATATATGTTACCGAAGGGGAATTTTTTAAGTTGATAATAAGTCCACCGTCCCGTGGGATCGAACCAGCGACGGACGAGGAATCAGGACTACAGTGACGCACTAGCGAAATCGGCCACAAGAGAGGTATAAGTGAATAACATCTCCGTCAACTCACCCGTCGAACTCAGGTGTTTTGCGTTTTTGGAGACGATATCCACCCACCTCTGCCATGTTGACCGTGTAGTGCGTTTGTCGCACGTAGCCATATTATGACTATTTATCACATCACCGTGATTCATACAATCAGAAAGCTACAAACGTCCTTTAATATCCAATTCACTCTACCTCGGAAATAATATTTTTTCATATATGTTACCGAAGGGGAATTTTTTAAGTTGATAATAAGTCCACCGTCCCGTGGGATCGAACCAGCGACGGACGAGGAATCAGGACTACAGTGACGCACTAGCGAAATCGGCCACAAGAGAGGTATAAGTGAATAACATCTCCCGTCAACTCACCCGTCGAACTCAGGTGTTTTGCGTTTGGAGACGATATCCACCACCTCTGCCATGTTGACCGTGTAGTGCGTTTGTCGCACGTAGCCATATTATGACTATTTATCACATCACCGTGATTCATATACAATCAGAAAGCTACAAACGTCCTTTAATATCAATTCACTCTACCTCGGAAATAATATTTTTCATATATGTTACCGAAGGGGAATTTTTAAGTTGATAATAAGTCCACCGTCCTGTGGGATCAGAACCAGCGACGGACGAGGAATCAGGACTACAGTGACGCACTAGCGAAATCGGCCACAAGAGAGGTATAAGTGAATAACATCTCCCGTCAACTCACCCGTCGAACTCAGGTGTTTTGCGTTTGGAGACGATATCCACCCACCTCTGCCATGTTGACCGTGTAGTGCGTTTTGTCGCACGTAGCCATATTATGACTATTTATCACATCACCGTGATTCATATACAATCAGAAAGCTACAAACGTCCTTTAATATCGAATTCACTCTACCTCGGAAATAATATTTTTTCATATATGTTACCGAAGGGGAATTTTTTAAGTTGATAATAAGTCCACCGTCCCGTGGGATCGAACCAGCGACGGACGAGGAATCAGGACTACAGTGACGCACTAGCGAAATCGGCCACAAGAGAGGTATAAGTGAATAACACGGTGATGTGATAAATAGTCATAATATGGCTACGTGCGACAAACGCACTACACGGTCAACATGGCAGAGGTGGGTGGATATCGTCTCCAAACGCAAAACACCTGAGTTCGACGGGTGAGTTGACGGGAGATGTTATTCACTTATACCTCTCTTGTGGCCGATTTCGCTAGTGCGTCACTGTAGTCCTGATTCCTCGTCCGTCGCTGGTTCGATCCCACGGGACGGTGGACTTATTATCAACTTAAAAATTCCCTTCGGTAACATATATGAAAAATATTATTTCCGAGGTAGAGTGAATTGATATTAAAGGACGTTTGTAGCTTTCGATTGTATATGAATCACGGTGATGTGATAAATAGTCATAATATGGCTACGCGACAAACGCACTACACGGTCAACATGGCAGAGGTGGGTGGATATCGTCTCCAAACGCAAAACACCTGAGTTCGACGGGTGAGTTGACGGGAGATGTTTATTCACTTATACCTCTCTTGTGGCCGATTTCGCTAGTGCGTCACTGTAGTCCTGATTCTCGTCCGTCGCTGGTTCGATCCCACGGGACGGTGGACTTATTATCAACTTAAAAAATCCTTCGGTAACATATATGAAAAAATATTATTTCCGAGGTAGAGTGAATTGATATTAAAGGACGTTTGTAGCTTTCTGATTGTATATGAATCACGGTGATGTGATAAATAGTCATAATATGGCTACGTGCGACAAACGCACTACACGGTCAACATGGCAGAGGTGGTGGATATCGTCTCCAAAACGCAAAACACCTGAGTTCGACGGGTGAGTTGACGGGAGATGTTATTCACTTATACCTCTCTTGTGGCCGATTTCGCTAGTGCGTCACTGTAGTCCTGATTCCTCGTCCGTCGCTGGTTCGATCCCACGGGACGGTGGACTTATTATCAACTTAAAAATTCCTCGGTAACATATATGAAAAAAATATTATTTCCGAGGTAGAGTGAATTGATATTAAAGACGTTTGTAGCTTGATTGTATATGAATCACGGTGATGTGATAAATAGTCATAATATGGCTACGTGCGACAAACGCACTACACGGTCAACATGGCAGAGGTGGGGTGGATATCGTCTCAAACGCAAAACACCTGAGTTCGACGGGTGAGTTGACGGGAGATGTTATTCACTTATACCTCTCTTGTGGCCGATTTCGCTAGTGCGTCACTGTAGTCCTGATTCCTCGTCCGTCGCTGGTTCGATCCCACGGGACGGTGGACTTATTATCAACTTAAAAATTCTCTTCGGTAACATATATGAAAAAATATTATTTCCGAGGTAGAGTGAATTGATATTAAAGGACGTTTGTAGCTTTTGATTGTATATGAATCACGGTGATGTGATAAATAGTCATAATATGGCTACGTGCGACAAACGCACTACACGGTCAACATGGCAGAGGTGGGTGGATATCGTCTCCAAACGCAAAACACCTGAGTTCGACGGGTGAGTTGACGGGAGATGTTATTCACTTATACCTCTCTTTGTGGCCGATTTCGCTAGTGCGTCACTGTAGTCCTGATTCCTCGTCCGTCGCTGGTTCGATCCCACGGGACGGTGGACTTATTATCAACTTAAAAATTCCTTCGGTAACATATATGAAAAAATATTATTTCCGAGGTAGAGTGAATTGGATATTAAAGGACGTTTGTAGCTTTCTGATTGTATATGAATCACGGTGATGTGATAAATAGTCATAATATGGTTACGTGCGACAAACGCACTACACGGTCAACATGGCAGAGGTGGGTGGATATCGTCTCCAAACGCAAAACACCTGAGTTCGACGGGGTGAGTTGACGGGAGATGTTATTCACTTATACCTCTTTGTGGCCGATTTCGCTAGTGCGTCACTGTAGTCCTGATTCCTCGTCCGTCGCTGGTCTGATCCCACGGGACGGTGGACTTATTATCAACTTAAAAAAATCCCCTTCGGTAACATATATGAAAAAATATTATTTCCGAGGTAGAGTGAATTGATATTAAAGGACGTTTGTAGCTTTCTGATTGTATATGAATCACGGTGATGATAAATAGTCATAATATGGCTACGTGCGACAAACGCACTACACGGTCAACATGGCAGAGGTGGGTGGATATCGTCTCCAAACGCAAAACACCTGAGTTCGACGGGTGAGTTGACGGGAGATGTTATTCACTTATACCTCTCTTGTGGCCGATTTCGCTAGTGCGTCACTGTAGTCCTGATTCCCGTCCGTCGCTGGTTCGATCCCACGGGACGGTGGACTTATTATCAACTTAAAAATTCCTTCGGTAACATATATGAAAAAATATTATTTCCGAGGTAGAGTGAATTGATATTAAAGGACGTTTGTAGCTTTCTGATTGTATATGAATCACGGTGATGTGATAAATAGTCATAATATGGCTACGTGCGACAAAACGCACTACACGGTCAACATGGCAGAGGTGGGTGGATATCGTCTCCAAACGCAAAACACCTGAGTTCGACGGGTGAGTTGACGGGAGATGTTATTCACTTATACCTACTCTTGTGGCCGATTTCGCTAGTGCGTCACTGTAGTCCTGATTCCTCGTCCGTCGCTGGTTCGATCCCACGGGACGGTGGACTTATTATCAACTTAAAAATTCCTTCGGTAACATATATGAAAAAATATTATTTCCGAGGTAGAGTGAATTGGATATTAAAGGACGTTTGTAGCTTTCTGATTGTATATGAATCACGGTGATGTGATAAATAGTCATAATATGGCTACGTGCGACAAACGCACTTCACGGTCAACATGGCAGAGGTGGGTGGATATCGTCTCCAAACGCAAAACACCTGAGTTCGACGGGTGAGTTGACGGGAGATGTTATTCACTTATACCTCTCTTGTGGCCGATTTCGCTAGTGCGTCACTGTAGTCCTGATTCCTCGTCCGTCGCTGGTTCGATCCCACGGGACGGTGGACTTATTATCAACTTAAAAAATTCCCCTTCGGTAACATATATGAAAAAATATTATTTCCGAGGTAGAGTGAATTGGATATTAAAGGACGTTTGTAGCTTTCTGAATGATATATATATATATATATATGTGTGTGTGTGTGTGTGTGTGTGTGTGTGTGTGTGTGTGTGTGTGTACATATGTGAATAATAATTATCAAATGCACAGAGACAAACAAATGTACGAGAACTAAAGATTAAAATCAATAAGACGTTACGGACAGAACGAACTGTCTTGGATAAGGTTAACAAATAACAAAAACAGTGAACATATCTTGATAAAAATTCATCATCACAACTCACAGAATTTTCTCCGACGGAAATTGGCGACGGAGAAAATGTTACGATGAAGTGATTCACGCGTCACTGTCTGTTGGCAGCCACGGCCAATAAGGTATCTCACGGCGACGACCATCTTCGTCATTCTCCCACCGCCCATTGAGCTTTCTCAGTCACTGATCCCTTTCGTCCTCGTAATCGCTTTTTATATCCGGTCTCTCCCAAAGCGAAATTGGATACTTCGGTGATAGTCATCTCTTTCGTGTGTTTGCGTTTGTTTACGTTGGGCTAGTTCCTCATTGGACGGGTTGGTATCGTTCTCGGCTAGCACTCTGCTGGGCCCGCGTTCGATTCTCCGACCGGCCAGTGAAGAATTAGAGAAATTTATTTCTGGTGATAGAAATTCATTTCTCGTTATAATCCTTCGGGCCAGCCCTAGGAGAGCTGTTAATCAGCTCAGTGGTCTGGTTAAACTAAGGTATACTTAACTTAACTTGACGTTTGGCTGATATATAAAAGTTGCGCATGATTTTAGAGTAGTGGTTGAGGAATCACCAGGGAATTTTATAAATGAATATAGTTCAAGGATTAATAAATGTAATAAAAGGGAATTCGGAAATTAACCCTATTCATTGTTAATGGGATCCACAATGGCGATATTTATTCTCATCAATATAATTCAAGATAAATTCGGGGTAATCTAGTTAAAAGAACAAAACCTACCTAGGGATACATTTATGCATATACATACATAATATGTGTATGTATATATGTATGTATGCATATATAATAATATATATTGTTTGTTTATACATAAACTAGTGCTGTAGTGGTTAAGATAATTGCTTCACCAATGATGTCAGTGTTCGTTTTCCATATTGAACGAAGTGCTTTTGGCATGTTTCAATAAAGTACACACACATATATACATATATATATGTATGTATGTATGTATGTATGTATGTATGTATGTATGTATGTATGTATGTATGTATGTATCTGTGTGTGTGTTTTTTTTTGTCTGAGCTCGCACAGTAACTGTCTCTCTGTAAGCTTTCGTAGATAGATAATATAGAAATATAGATGTTTTTAGCAAAACGTATTTGATTTGATAATAATTAAACTTATATCAATATTCATACGCGCGGCAAAGATTGTTTTCATAAAATCCAATTATAAAATGAATATTCATACTCGTTGTGTTATCTATATGCTAATGGTTATTTTTCGAAATATGTCAACAACTTTATGATCAACAAGTATCAAACTCTTAACTTTCGGACGTATACAAACACGTACACTAACACAGACGTATACCCTCGCACGCACACACACACTCACACATACACACACACACACACACACACACACACACACATATATCTACATATAATATGTAATTGTAGTAGCCACAGTGCCCTCTTAACTTCTCGAATTCTTCGCGCTTTTTTTTTTTTTTTTGGAAATGCTTGTCACTACAAAGCCGTAAGATCCAAGCGCATGAAATTGAAGAGACTGTGATATATATTATACATATGTATATATATATATAGATATATCTATATGTATATATGAATATATATTTATGCGTGTGTGTACATGTATATATGTATATATATATGTGTGTATATAAATCACTTGAATAACGATTAAATTATTCGCAATACTGAGGAGCCTTTAGTGAATAAGAATGATTTATGCTGACGCAAATCAGTACGCGAATTATCTGCAGCATAAAGAACGAATAAATCTGACCAAATAACCGGCAATAAATCATCGGGAAGAACGAATGCTTCATAATTCTTCAAGTTCGAAGCATTAAATTCTCAATTCCACGAACTTCCAGGCATTAAATTCCCAATTCCTTGTTCTTCGCGACCACTTCATCCGTTACCCGTGAATATTAATCTAATTAATATATCGTCTTTTCGGAACAGTCTCCCCTGTTGCCGTCTCCCTCCTATTTAATTATGCAAGAATTTTTATCACAGATCGACCATTATCCTTCACCCGTTGACTTTGTTTTAATTCCTTTTATTTATTCCTTCTTATTTGTTCGCGCTACCCTTCCGGTTCCCGTTCGCTCGGGAGATAAATCGACCCGAATGTACGTTCCTGCAGTTATTAATTTGTAAATCATCTTTCTTCTTTGTGATTTCATAATGCGTTATTCTTCTGTATCAATTTACTACTATGATTTGACAGGTATGGAATCTACACTCAGGAAAACTTGCAACATTTATCACTTATAGTTGTCATAGTTTTACTCGTGCCAGATATATATAAGTATTTGTGTTTATGTTTATATATATATATATATATATATATATATATATATTATATATATATATATATATATATATATATATATATATATATTATATATATATAAACACAAATACTATATCTGGTGCGAATAAAATTTTGCAGCCATAAGTGGTAAATTTTGCACGTTTTCATGAGTGTAGATTCCATATCTGTCAAGACATAGTAAATTGATACAGAAGAATAACGCATTATGGAATCACACACACACGCACATAGATACTATATATATACAGTATATATACATACATATATATATATATATATATATATATATATATATATATATATATATATATATATATATATATATTATATATATATATATAGTATACATACATTATATATATATATATACAGTATATACTGTACATACATAAATATGTTAGGTCTTACACAAATAAGTACCTGGGGCCCTTATAGTAGGGAATCTCGATTCAAATAAAAGAATGTACAGAGATAGGTTTCGAAAAAAAAAATTACAATTCCATTTTGCTACTACGAAACCACATCCATGACAACGCCATTCAAATCAAATCATCCCCAAATTCAAAGGCTCCCTAAATCATCCGGGCCATAATTCACTCAGGATCCACATCTCCTGCTCTTGCTCCGGACACCTTTATTGTGCCGGCAACAGCTTTCAATTAGCAGGAGGCGCTCTTGATAATTAGGCGGATCTCCTCCGGGGAAGCTGAGGATGTCAGTCTCTCTGATCCCTTTTTATGCTTTGGAGGTAATTATGCGTCCTGGCAGATCAAGAAGCCGAGTATTAAAGCGGTTTCATTTCAGTGGCGCTTTTCTTTTCTCTTCTTTTTTGTCTCGTCACTCAATTTCTATGAATTTCTCTAACCGGAAAAGGCGTGAGATCTCATTGGTGCTGAATCTGATGGGTTAGAGTTTAACTTTTCAATTTGAATAATCTCTCCGCATGATTTATTTTTAAGCTGGTAATTGGAGAGATGAATTTTTAAATTGAAATCATCATCAGATCGTTAAAATAGAATTTATTTTGTACGTCAGAGCAATCACAAAAATAGAGTTGTTTATACTAATATTTTATATATATACTTTTGGCCATGGTATTGCAATAGAAATTCACCTATTTCGAAATGGAAAAATAATTTTATATACAGGTGACTGACAGTGCTCTCGGATTCATTTAAAGTTCTACTTTTGTCATTCCACTTTTTTTTTCCACGATGCCTTCACGGTCATGAGGCACATTGTTTGCAGTGGATAGGATGTGCGCGCTAACGTCGATTTGTTCTGCTTTCATTATTTTAACAAATATTGACAGTCGTGCAGATCGTTAAAAGTGGTATTTTTTTTATTTATACTTCCATTTCTAGTTTTTTTTATTCTGCAATGATTTGTCTATTTCATGAAGTTAACTGGCCTGAGAATAATTATAATTCACTGTATTTAAAATAATTTCTGTCTGTAATTGTTGTAACTTTTTCGATTTACTCTTGGACCTAGTATTTTATTTTTCCTCCATTCATGCAAATTGTTCTTACAATTTCCTTTCCCAAGAATTTTTCTTTTTACAGTTTAAAAATAAAGAGAAATTCCCAATTATTTCAAGAAGTTGCAGCAGAATCGATTTAATCCAATGCCTTCTATGGGGTAAACTAGCTTTTGATAAAAAAAAAAACCGTGTCTTTGCATGAACCGCCCGATCTCTCCCATGCATAAACAGTATTCAGTGGCCAAACCATGCCATACCCAAACTTTAAACTGACCTTTCACCTTTATCCCAAATCTTTAAGGAGCTTGAAGGCAGAAATATTAACTGCAAGAAGAAAATGATTTAAATTAAGTCAGAAAACTTTGGAACATAAGATATAGCCAAAGGCCAAGCACTGGGACCTATGAAGTCATTCAACGCTGAAAGGGAAACTGAGAGTGAAAAGGCTTTAAAGGTGTAACAGGAGGAAAACCTCGCAGTTGCACCATGAAACAAATGTTAGGAGAGAGTAGAAAGAAAGATGGAAGAAAGAGAACATGAACGGAGGTATAGTAAAAGGAATGAAAGGGGTTGCAACTGGGGGCCGAAGGGACGCTGTAAAGAACCATAATACAGTGCTCCGTGTGGGGTACACTGATGACTTCTCCCCCCCACCCCCTCCCCGCAGGGTAAATCAGAAAAGATATGTAATGATGTGATTTGACCCCTAAAATTTGAATGATGTACACTGAATATTTTTCATTGGAAGTTACTGGTATGTTAGCATATTCATTTCAAGATATTCATGTTTTCATGAAAAAGCTCAACCAGTGATTCCTATTTATTGATGTTATGTGATCTCTTGCAAATTTGTTGTTCTATTCAGGAAGAATCGGTCCATTTCTAAGAAAATGAGTGAAGTAGCTTTATTTAGAGTTCCAAGACGGGAAATTCATATATTAGAGATATAAGTGCGTACAAAAAATTCACGGCTTTACAAATAGCCAGTAAGAAATGTTATTCTTATTGTCATTTACTCTAAGAAATAATTTTTTTCTTCATTTCCTAATTTATTTTTTTTATCTCTCCAGAGAGGAAATTAACGTTCCAGGACTTGGGCAGGCTCTTTATTCCCTATGAAATGGGTAAAAGACAAATGTATAGAGAAAGCATTCGGCTTTTATAAAAACAAAAAGTAACCGTAGTAAGAAAGAATTCGTGAAAAAACAAGTAGTTCTCGTGATGTATACACAAAATCAGGTCAGATGTTACAGGTCATCAGAAACATTTAATTAAATAAATACTGTATCATAAATTTACACTCCTGATATGAACCTTTTTTCGGTTATTTTTTCTTATTAAACAAACGTTGAATGCCTACGTTGGTGTTGGATAACCCCACGGAGGTTATAAGACCTGATTGGGCATCATTTTCTCCAAAGGAGGTCACTAATATCGTTGCCTCCTAAGAAGTTTCAAGACCTGATTAGTATCGTTTTCTTCTAAGGAAGTAGCAGTACCTGACTGGAAATTATTCATTCCTAGAAATTTGAAAGATCGGATCAGGATTTGTTATATCCCACCGAGTTTACCAGAAATAACTGTTTTTGTTTTCTCTCAAAAAAAAAGTTTAAAGACCCAATTGGTTGTCTTCTTACCAAACTAAGTTATAAGACTTGTTTGGCATTGTTTTCATCTAAGAACTACCACTAATCATGGCCTTGTAAATTTATTAGAAGAAAAGATACCAATCGGGTCACTCATCTTTCTTAAGATAAAACAGGTCTTGTAGATTCTTTGGAAATAAAAACATTACCTATCAGGTCTTCCAACCTTAGGAAAGTTGATTGGTATCATTTTCTCCTATAAAAGTTACTAGCCTGGCAGATATCTTCTTCTCGGAAGAAAGTTACAAAAGCTGGTTAGTATTTTATTATCCCGAGCAAACTGTGAAATCTGGTTGGTACTGTTCTTTCCCACTGAAATCACAAGACCTGGTTCATATCGTTTTATACCAAGAAAGCTATTAGACCTGGTTTAATATTGTTTCTATACAAGACAGTTATAGGACTTAGTTGCCATATTGTTTTTTTTGAGTGTCACAACGTAGTAGATGTCATTTCCTAATCGCTGTTGAAACACTGAAAGATGGACGAGTCTGTCAACGGTGTCCGCAGTGCTGTTTTTAGCTTTTGAATCGATGTGATTTTGATAGGGAACACCGAGAGTCATTACAAAATTCCATTGCCGTGGGAACAGTGGTTATAGCGTTATTCTAATGAACTGATAGGGAATAAAGTAAAGTTAAGTATATCTTAGTTTAACGAGACCACTGAGCTGATTAACAGCTCTCCTAGGGATGGCCCGAAGAATTAGATTTATTTTACGTTTCTAAGAACCAACTGGTTACCTAGCAACGGGACCTGCAGCTTATTGTGGAATCCGAACCACATTATGACGAGAAATGAATTTCTATCCCCAGAAATAAATTCTTCATTGGCCGGTCGGAGAGTCGAACGCTGGGCCAACAGCGTGCTAGCCGAGAGCTCAACCCACCCCTCCAATGAAGAATAAAGCAAAGCCTGGGGTGGCAAAGGCAGAGGCAAGTTTCTCGAGAAGCTCTCTACCCCTGCCGAGCCTAACCAAGGACAAAAGAAGTTATCTTTATGGTTAGCGATGAGAGTCGGCAATAGCAAGAACCGTGGAAGTCTCCAAATTAGCTAAAAGTAGCTGTACATCCCTTTACTGAAATAGCAAAGTGTCAAAGTTTTTCTTTGGTGTGGCGTTATCGTGCTGTTATACTTTTGCATGTGAGAAGTGATAATTCCGCAATCAAAATTCAGGGATTGTCAAAATAAAATTAAGAAAAAAACAGTATTCAGGAAAATGAGAATTTCAGGAAGCCTAATGAGGATTAATCTTGTTAAAATATCGTCCCTATGTAACCAAAGGTAAAATAAAAAAAAAAAACGGCCTTCAAAAGGGAGTTCGGTTCTGAAAAAATTTGTCGGCAAAAAAAGGTTATTTACAAACAGGCGTTTGGTAAACAACCAACCAGATGAATCTCTCTCCCCCTCTCTCACGCACACACTGCTCCGCTCTCTCTCTCTCTCTCTCTCTCTCTCTCTCTCTCTCTCTCTCTCTCTCTCTCTCTCTCTCTCTCTTTCATTATTTCCCAACAAACAATCACAAATAATGGGTCGCAGATGAAACCTGCATCATACAAAAAACATGAGGTCAGGGACAAATCAACTCACACTGAACGATGGCAAAAGACAAATGAATAACAAAAATAAAGATAAATAAAGAATAAAGTCACAAGGGAACTGCTTGGTCGGTAGTCAGCAGATTAATTTGCACTCCCAATCGGGTACACAAAACGTGCGCGCTCCCAAGAACGCTCGCTCGCGCGCGCGCACACACATTTATATATATATATATATATATATATATATATATATATATATATATATATATAGAGAGAGAGAGAGAGAGAGAGAGAGAGAGAGAGAGGCATCATCCCTTTCAAAAATTTTTATATTAGTACTTGTTTTACACAGTTCCTGTACTTAGTGGAACCAAGCGTTTTCATACACTGTATATAAAATAATATATCTATAAAACGAAAAGTAGTCCCGTTCTTGTTCTGAATTTAGGTAATAAATACCAATTGTATTCCTAGTCTAAATATTACCACCTCTTCGTGTTTGGAGTGACTTTAATTACGTAATCGTTTGGAATGAAAATAAATATCTGTAAAGGATATGAAATGAAATAATGACATTTAGAGTAAAAATAAAAGCTTTTTTGGCATGATAAAACCTTTCTGAAAAACTATTTCTACGTTGACACACTGTAATCAGGAATAAATATTTAATTCCTCTTCGATAATTCTGCTTATAGGATTATTGGAACTTTTGGTTGAAACAAACTATTTTGTAGTTCAGCTTAATTCTCATGAAAATGATGGAACTCTCTCTCTCTCTCTCTCTCTCTCTCTCTCTCTCTCTCTCTCTCTCTCTCTCTCTCTCTCTCTCGTTGACAATGCGGAGTGATGTGTCGATGAATAAGAAGTAGGTCATTGAAACCTGAATAAAAAAAAATGCAATATGGAAAACCTCTCTCTCTCTCTCTCTCTCTCTCTCTCTCCGGTGATAATTCGTCGTGGATATTATGAGTTATGAGAATTAGCTCGTAATATTTCAACACTTATCCCTCTTCTCTCCCACACCCCCACCTCTCTCTCTCTCTCTCTCTCTCTCTCTCTCTCTCTCTCTCTCTCTCTCTCTCTCTCGTTGACAATGCGGAGTGATGTGTCGATGAATAAGAAGTAGGTCATTGAAACCTGAATAAAAAAAAATGCAATATGGAAAACCTCTCTCTCTCTCTCTCTCTCTCTCTCTCTCTCTCTCTCTCTCTCTCTCTCTCTCTCTCTCTCTCTCTCTCCGGTGATAATTCGTCGTGGATATTATGAGTTATGAGAATTAGCTCGTAATATTTCAACACTTATCCCTCTTCTCCCCCCCCCCCCCCTCTCTCTCTCTCTCTCTCTCTCTCTCTCTCTCTCTCTCTCTCTCTCTCTCTCTCTGGACACAATTTGCAGTGCTCCCGATCATAAACGGCGAACCTATGTTCGATACCAGAACCCGTCGCAGAAAATTCAGTATGCCTTTTGAATCTTGTATTAATATTTTCCCAGTTCTCTCGGGAAGGTTGACCCATTTAACATCAGTTCTATTAACAAAATTATAGAGTAATCCTTTGTCATGTAAATATAGCCACACTTGACCTCCTGTCAAAAATGCTTGACAGGTAGGTGCACAACAGAAGGTTCTGCCTAAGTATAGACCAGGAAAGTGTGGTGCGTTAAATTTTCAATCAACCGATTCAGTTTACACTTTTTTCTTTTCGTAATTTTTTTCCGTAATTCATAGGAAGTATTCCGTAATTAATAGAATTATTATGTTCATTAACGCTAATAATGACTATAATTTTTTTCAAGCAAACCGTAAATAATGTTACAAAGTTCACAAATAAGAAAAGGTTTGTTCAGTCATGGTAGTTGATATATTGCCTCTCCTCTTTTGTTTGTGTTGGTTTCTCGTCAGTCAAAAACAGCAACTTCGTGAACCCTGTGACATTAATTAATCTTGAATCAAGGTTATTGTTTACGAATCTCTATGTATAGGCGGCATGTATGAATATGAGCACCAAAAATAACTAGATTTCTAGAAAAAAATTAAATCTCGAGTCATGTAGCAATGCTGTATTTTGTGTACTGTTGACCAACTGTTTCTGTACAGGTATGAAACATCTAAAATTCCGGGCATAATCGAAAAGCTGAAGTGATTTTACGGAACTAAGATATTTGTAGAAGTCTTGAACGTGAAGGTAAACTAATGTGATCATCCCACCCTCCACCATGTTTCCCTTAATGAATTACTCCTCTCACTTTTCAGTGACGGATTATGATTGTTTATGGTGTTAAAAAAATTCTCTATTTCTTTTTAGTGTCTGGACTATTTTGGTTATCAATGTCAACGTAGGTCACTTAAAAAAAAAAAGCTAAATTAAAAGCAAAGCCTATTTTTTGCTTTGTGCAACCTAGCTGAGAGCCGAGAGCTTAAAAATATTTCACTCGATTTGCTTTGCCGAATATTTCAACATTTCGCTTTTTTGTTGGCTACTATCTGAGTTCTCAAATAAAAAAAATCTGATGCAAGTTTTGTAAATATTTTCTGAATAAGCCGGAGAAGCATTATGATTGCACTTAATTACACGCAAGGAATATTTGTAGCATAAAGACTATTACCGGGAAAATAATATAAATATTTTTCTATGTTAGAATATAAAGATAAAGCCTTGTTCGGATAATGGAAAAAAAAGTAAGATGATTACAACTGCACTCCTAAAGCAGAAGAATAGTCGGAGTCTTCTCACATAAACCTATATATATATATATATATATATATATATATATATATATATATATATATATATATATATATATATATATATATATATATATATATATAAAAAACAAAACTTCCCGCAAAAAGCGCATGCAAAAATAATACGAAAGCAACAGACTTGCTGGAGGTAAAATACCTCTAGAACAATTCAGAAGGAGTAGGGGAACAAAGAATCACAATGAAAGGATTACCCACGATAAAAGTTGAGTATTACCGGCGTTTCAAAAATGCATATCAGCAGTTCGGTGACCACGGCGCTCTAAAATATGTAAGATATTTGAGTTACGAGTAAATACCTCAACGTGTCCTTTTTTGCATGGCCAAATCCATTGACAAAAGCTGACCTGAATATTGGATGACCGAGAAATGGGGCTCAAGTCCCGCAAGGATCAACGTGAAAAGTGGTCTCTCATATTTTAATGTTCTCTTTTGTAATATTTTTTTTTTGTAGCCTTTTCTATTTATTAATGCATGCCGAGCATTATGTATATTTAAGCAAGGAGAACAATCCAGCTCTCTCGCTCGGAATGTAGAATGAATAAAAGAAGAGGGATTATGAATGATGAAGGAATATCTTTTGTGTTGGGTTTTACATTAAAATGTTGGCGTCTGATGAGAGGACATTTACTAAATTGTTCTTTTGCTTGGGACGTCTGCGCTTCAGCTCTCTTGTTTGAGCTTAGAATATTTAAAATACTAAACACTGTTTGTGAAGCTTATATATCCTTTTTTTGGGGAAATAAATTAAAAAACAAATTTTGTAAGAGGTTATGGTTTTTTTAAGTAACATAATTCAAATGGCTTCCTCTTAATAAGTTTTCATAGTAATTATAAATCATAATAATTGAATATATAACTTTAATATTTTCGTACTGACAGAATAATTTCGTGGTAATTCATTCGCCTAGGCAATCAAGTTATTTGATATAGTGAAATTCGATGTGGAATTTTGTGATAGCATGCCAGTTATGGGTTACCCAGCAAATGTTCTCTAAATGATAACGTTAGAAATCATAGCTTTATATCATTACTGCGAAGTGATAGCTTTCTATAATTGCAATTCTGTATTCGAGTAAAAATGCGGAAGTTTTTTTATCTCAAGTTCATTTCTAATTCTTACTGAGAATGACCTTAATTCGTAAATGATAAAATGTATCAGTTATGAGGTACCATGCTGGCTTCTTTAGTATAATAATAGCATGAAGAGTCCTGTTAGTCAAAGCGCAGTGTATAACCGTATGTTTATTTTTGCCTGTGTGTAATGCAAGCAAGTCTATAGGTAACAGTACTCTACTGTACGTTCAACTATCTCATTCCTCAAAAAAAAAGCAATGGAGCAACATAACGTACTTGATACATTAGAAATGCGATGCAGTTGCAACACCTAGATCTTTCGTTATCATGATTCTCTCTCTCTCTCTCTCTCTCTCTCTCTCTCTCTCTCTCTCTCTCTCTCTCTCACTTCTTTCGTGCTGAAAGTATTTTCCGAAGCTAATACATTTCTTCATTTTTCAGTAGAGTCCTTCATACAAGAAAAGCTCAACCTTACTGTATATCAGAAATATTATCGGAGGGACTGTATAATTGGACCTGTGCTTGCCAGTTTTTTTTTTTTTTAAGTAGAATGAATAAAGAAATAATTTACAACAGATAACAAGTATGATGGACAGATAAAAAAAAAAGAGGATGGTTGGGAGAGAAAGAGAGAGACAAACTATCCTGGTAAAAAGCAGAACAATTGCTCTCTGCGCTTTTAGCGGCGATTAAGCTGAATAAAGAAACTTCTTCACACCACTGCAAAATAATAATAATAAAAAAATAATACATAAAACTCTGCAATAACACGAAAAAAAGAAGGACATACTGTATATAAGCAGGAAGCACGGAGCCTTCGTTCTCGTAAAAGCAAAACGCAAAGAAGTTAGATTTTATCTTTCAACGTATATCATATGTATTTATCACCTGTAAACCCGTTCTCGTATAGGTATATCGCATGTACCCCGAGCAAAACTAAATTTATAATAATGGAATTCTTTCTCAAATAATTTATATGACGTATATTTGGCGAAATTAAAGAGATCAGTCGAAAACAGTGCAGACATGCAAAATGTAGATAAGAGTAAATAAAATTATAATCATACCTCAATTTTCTCAAACGGTGGCACTCTGGGAGGGAATGGGCGATGAAAATTCCGGCCATGATATCTCCTGGAGCACTGGAAAATGAGTAGGTTTCAAAATCTCATTTCGGGAAACTGGAATGAAAGAAGAAAAACCAATTTAAAACTGGAAGAGATATGGATTTCTAGAGGGCAAACGATATAAATAGGAGAATTGCACTCCATTTTGCCAAATCATGCCTGCGCCTATTAAAATAATAAAATTATAATATGCAATTGGGGAGCAATACCAATACCTGCATTATGAATAATGGCAATGATGTTTGGATATTAAAAATTTGTATAGTATGCATATGCAGCACATGCAAATCATACAAGTAGATTTGAACGTACAGTACATGTTTACACTCAACTACCTACAAGAGTTAAATGAAAGTAGGCAAACATATGCTGTAATAAGCATATACACAAAATAAAGTAAAACGGAAGTTAATGGGTATTCCTGGCCTAATATCTGTATGTATGTATGTATATATGTATATATATATATATATATATATATATATATATATATATATATATATATATATATATAATGTATATATATATGTGTATGTATGTATATGTATATATATACATTATATATATATATATATATATATATATATATATATATATATATATATATATATATATATATATATATATGCGTGTTGTGTTTAATTCGTTATGTCCAGAGACGATTATTCCTCATTTGATTTGTTCAGTTTCCTGTCCTTTTAGCGCAAAACAGGATTGACTGATGCATTTCAGTAAATCATTTCACGTTTTGCCAAATGTATTCCAACCCCGATTCCATCCAGCAGGAAGCGAGGGATACCCTACAAGCGAGCCATCCTCCCCCACAGCAAATTCCTTCCGCCGGTAGAAGCGAGATCCTGTTGAGCCCAGCAATTTCTGCGCGCATATATTGTTTAAAGTTATGGCCAGTTAATTGTTGCCGTTGGTGAGGCATTCCGGTCTAAATGAGACTGTCACTGGACATTTCCCTCCCTCTCTCTTCTTCCTAACAGGGCAACTTTTCCCATCTTCAACTCTAATGAAACCATTAGCACGCATCTCTCCCTTCTCTTCACAGCCTTTTCCATTTTTTCTTTTTTCTTTTTTTTTTTTTGGCTGCGTACCTTCCTTTGTGGATACATCCGTCTGTTTGTCCATCTCCGATTGTTCGCCAGTTTTTGTTTCGTCCAGTTCTCTCTCAATTTTACTTTGTTTGGCTTCATCTCCCTCTGTCTCTTCCAGTTCATGCTTCCAGAAAAATTTTCTTATTCCTTTGCCAAGTCTAATATCTGCCTTGTAGTTTATGACGTTATTTTTTTCCCAATAACTGGCTTTAGCATCCTTAGCTTTCTGACCGCCCTTTTTCCCTGTCTGTCAGTCCGTCCCCGTCAGCGTCTCTCCCTCCCTCACTTTATGAAATTTCCTCACTCTCCCCTTTCTCTGCCACCTCTTCGTGGTCTCCCAGGGACCATAGACCACGGGAAGAGGGAGAGAGATGAGAGGCCCCTGTAGGGGCATTTCGACAGATTACTAACGCGCCCTAGCCTAATTGCGTCGGGTAAGTACATTAAAGGCATCGCTGGAGCTGACCTCCCTCCTGCAGGAATTAAAAGGGCGCGATGGCGAGCCGGGAGGGAACGTTTATTTTCCCCAGCAGAGGATGCTTGCCGTCTTAGCGGTGTGGGTACGGGTCATAATGATTGCCCATGGGTCATGAAGTTTCACAGGTCATACTGGCATGAATAAAGGTTGAAAATAAGTCAAGATATCCAAATTATTGGTTGAAAGTTAGACATAATGGTTAGGATTAAACCTGAAAATAAGTCATAGCAACCAGAATTAAGCTTGAAAATTACAATGACATGGTAAGAATAGTCACTAAGTATAAATGGTCGGAATAAAACCTGAAAATAGGTCATAATGGCTTGATTTAATGCCAGTAGGTATTAACTGTTTGAGTGAAACCGGCATTAAACAGTACTACGTAAATAGAATAGAGTCTGCGTATAGACAACTAGGAGGAATTATAAACATATGCGAAAATGACAAGCAAGTCCTAAGAAGCTAAAACGTAGCTACGTAATCCAATGAATATAAGACCAAATAAAAGCCATGGGAGTTTGTATAACGCTTGAAATATATGCGATTCATATAGCTCAAATGAATACTGATCACCGACCTTAATGAAGCCTAAAAATATCCTTACATTAATTAATAAATCTGAATATACCTATAGATAACCAAATAAAGCCTGAATATTATTCACAATTGTCCAAGAGCCCGGTTTTGCTCATAGTGATACGACTGGAAGTAGTATGTGTGTGTGTGTGTGTATATATATATATATATATATATATATATATATATATATATATATATATATATATATACATATATATATGTATATATAATATATATATGTATGTAATATATATATATATATATATATATATATATATATATATATATATATATATATATATATATATATATATATATTAGAAATAATCAACACACAGTCACGTGTGAAACAGAAATAAAATTTCTGACTCATCAGGATCGAACGCAAGTCTTTCAATTGAAAGGCAACGGCGCTGCCCACTAGGCCATACAAGTCTTAAAGAAAAGTTGGAACCTTGTATGGCATAGTGGGCAGCGCCCTTGCCTTTCAATTGAAAGACCTGGGTTCGATCCTGATGTGAGTCAGAAATTTATTTCTGTTCCACGCGTGATTGTGTGTTGATTATTTCTACCATATTCACTCAGAAGGGATAATTCGAATGGTATGCTGTCAACTGGGTCATTGCTGAATCGGGGAGTTGGGGAAAACACGCTGGTATGCAAGCAGTTGGCTTGCCCAGGTAATTCCTAGTGTGTAGTGGCACTCAGGTTCCAACTTCTTTTATGACTTGTATGGCCTAGTGGGCAGCGCCCTTACCTTTCAATTGAAAGACCTCGGTTCGATCCTGATGTGAGTCAGAAAATTATATACTGTATATGTATACTGTATATATATATATATATATATATATATATATATATATATATATATATATATATATATATATATATATATATATATATATATTAAACTTACATTGTTTTAGAAAGTAAATAAAAGTAAATGTTATATTAATAAAGCTCTGTAAGAGTTATATAATGGGCTGCATAACAGTACAAATATAGGCAGTAAATGAAGGGAATAAAAGGCCTTATGGTTTCAAAGAAGCTGAGTATTTTCTGAGACTCAGATTCATCAACAGTAAATATGACTTACGTATCCATTATTTTGTGCTAAAAGATGGCAGTGTTCCCCTGTCCAACACTTATTTTAGATATACAGGTAACACATAATTAACAGAGCGTTTGCGCCTGGCCCGGAGGAAAGGAAGGAGGCTGCAGATTTCATTTAGAGCCAAAGATTTGATTACGAGATTAAGGTCAATGAAGTTTGAAAATTAAATATAGGAAGGCTAATTCGCTCCCAGATTTACATCAGGATTTATTTATTAGCTTTTAATATTTCAACTTTCGCAATGTTAAGGAAAAACTAACCGTATTCGTAATAAGATTATATATCACGTACAGTGTTCTAAAAACGTGCATGAAAGTTAATTAACTATGAAATTATGTATCAGTTAAATACTGGTATTCCGGACGAAATATGCCAAAAAGGGAAACTAAATAACTCAACCACTCAACTGACATACCTCATAAAGGGTAGAAAGGAGAGAGAAAGAGAGAGACCGCAAAACAAAAGGTTCGCAGACATTGTAACATATTCGAATGCATGATCCTCTTCCAGACTCTTGCTCATTGCTTTCAGGCAGTCCAAATATTTACCAGCTCTTTGGAGAGTTGTGCTCCTCTGCTTTTGATGAAGACAATGGACCGCACAAAAGCGTTGTTTTACAATTGTCTAGAGCTTATGTGAATTCCTTTTGTTTTTAAACAATGTGCCCCTCACGTTCAAGGTTTTCTCATGGCATCTGTTATATCAGTTTTCTTTCCCTGCATTTTCATTATGCATCTCTCATTTCGCAACGATACGTTTACCGGTTATGCAACACATGCACACATACACTCACACAAACACTGGTATGAATATAAATCTATATGTATATATATATATGTGTGTGTTTGATATATATATTTATATATATATATATATATATATATATATATATATATATATATATATATATAATATATATACATATATATATATTTTTATATATACATATATACAATATATATATATATATATATATATATATATATATATATATATATATATATATATATATATATATATATATATATATATATGTCTTGTTCAAGTATATATGCATCAGCCATTAGCTTAAATTTTGCTTTATCCACATATTGCAAAAAGCGTAAATGTGTTGGAAATAATGTGCTCATGAAAATAATCTCATAGCCATGGAGGTACTTTATGCTGCGCAGCTTTTATGCTAATGTTAAGTAATACATTATATGGGATCTTTTGTATGGTCCAAATGTTCTCAAAACTTTGATTGTGCTGTAGCGTTTGTGCCATTACCTTCCAAAGTTTTGACATGCTTCCTTAATCTACTTACCTATCTATTTGTTCCTTCTTTGCACTTTTATTTTCATTCCTCATAAGGACATTCTTCTTCTTAAAGGACAGCTATGCAAGTGCGATGTTTAATTGCTTTTTAAGTAAGAATATAATGCTTATCATCAATAATTAAGATGACAAGATTTGAAAGTAATAAAATGTCTCTTAAAATATTCTCAGAGAAAATGAATTATCATTACTGTCCATTTTCCAATAGTGTCTTAATATAATTCACTGTTGTTTTAATTAATTTGCAGACTTATAAATTACGGAATGCTTCCCCAACATATAGTGCCATTTGTTTAGAAAAGCAAAACAAAGGAAGGAATAAAGGATAAATGAAAAATAAAATTAAACTTAAACTTACCTGTCCTAATCAAGTCATAGACATGAACATATCCAGTATGGTTGAAAACAGTACCTTACTCTCCCACCATTTCATTTACGAATAACAAGAGTCTGCAGAGGCTTCTTATTCTTTACAGAAGCCATTTCCATCCATACCATTTCTTGCGCCGAACAGCACAAATATAGACAGACAGCAGATTCATCAAGGAAGCTTTTGGACTGAAACTGATGAAATGAATTTGCTATCCGAGGGACTTCGGACCTTAAGCTGATTAGATCGAGATGAACACTGGAGTAGCCGATGATATTCGTCTTATTTTTTTAGTATTCTTATTTTTTACCAATATTTACCAAAAATAGAAAAAAATATGAAGGAAATGGCGTTACAGTGGCAGGAAATAAAATTGATAACTTGTGAATGTTGGTCTCGATAATGATTTACCTAAAGATTAAAAAGTAAAGGAAAGTGAAGGAATTCATTAGATAAGAGATCAGAGAAGAAACTGAATCGAATCTAAGACGATGAAATCTAAAATGGACGACTGAATAAAAAAAAGAGAAAATAGGAAAAGCTAAATAAAAAATTCAAAAGTCAGAATATACAGATAAATGCAGTGCAGATATCTATTCAGACCTTTCGATGGAATGGAAAAAACTGAAAACTAAAGTTCTTGCTTAGGTACACTACAAATGTCGTTATTTGCGTAATATATCTCACATACTATCTTTTTATTTTAGCTGATTAATATTTTAATCATTTACATTGATAAATTAACTATTACCATCAGCATCATAATAATCATTAGTTTTACAAATAACAGAAAAGGATAGGGTGTCTTAAGATTTCCTTACAGAACGTCCTGTGATTCTGAGCTCAATTTCACTCTCAAATCAGAAAAACTTCTTCTCCCCCCCATACACGCCAGAAGTTTCGCCCTAAGACTGGCCAAAGGCGCCTCAGGATTCCCCTTTATCTCCCTTAATATACGAAACTGCGATAAGGCCTCGGCTAAACGATAAGGGATTGTCTAAATGCCTGCTGCAGTATCTACTGTATGGCTGGACTTCCGGACGGGGGGCTTAGCGCCCTCGTAGTCGTAGGTTTATGGAAAGGGGATTCGAACTGCTCGCCTGAA
>NC_089758.1:18179233-18199233 GCF_040412425.1 Macrobrachium rosenbergii
TTCTCTCTCTCTCTCTCTCTCTCTCTCTCTCTCTCTCTCTCTCTCTCTCTCTCTCTCTCTCTCTCTCTTTCATTACTGGAAAATATCTTATGTCATTTATATATAAACTCTCTCTCTCTCTCTCTCTCTCTCTCTCTCTCTCTCTCTCTCTCTCTCTCTCTCTCTCTCTCTCTCTCTCTATTAATTGGCCCAAATGACATGACTGTAACCTCTGTCTACTGTATATGCTTGCACCCTTCTCTCTCTCTCTCTCTCTCTCTCTCTCTCTCTCTCTCTCTCTCTCTCTCTCTCATTACTGGAAAATATCTTACGTCTTTTATATATAAACTCTCTCTCTCTCTCTCTCTCTCTCTCTCTCTCTCTCTCTCTCTCTCTCTCTCTCTCTCTCTCTCTCTCTCTCTCGTTACTGGAAAATGATTATGTCATTTATCTATAAACTCTCTCTCTCTCTCTGTCTCTCGTTACTGGAAAATAATTGTCATTTATCTATAAACTCTCTCTCTCTCTCTCTCTCTCTCTCTCTCTCTCTCTCTCTCTCTCTCTCTCTCTCTCTCTCTCTCTCTCTCTCTCTCTCGTTGCTGGAAGTTAAAAGGTATTAGTGTGTATAATACCTACCTCTGTCTTCTAATGGATGGATATTAAACTGCATTAGTTACATATAATCTCTCTCTCTCTCTCTCTCTCTCTCTCTCTCTCTCTCTCTCTCTCTCTCTCTCTCTCATGTTGCTGGAAGTTAAAATGTAATAGTGTATATGATACCTATATATCTCGTTCCCTAGTAGCTGGAAATTAAACTGCATTAGTTACATGTAATCTCTCTCTCTCTCTCTCTCTCTCTCTCTCTCTCTCTCTCTCTCTCTCTCTCTCCCCGAGTAAATTCCATCCAGCCACCCCTTCCCTCGCATTATCTACGTCAGGAAGCACTTGTTCTCTCTCGTCTCGCACCGGAGGAATTGTATCGTGTTTAAATGCAGGAACTAATAAGAAATCCTTTTGCCTTCACGATGTTAACTTATTGGTATGTGAAGGGGAAGGTATTGGAATCTCGCGTTTCTCCGGAATTTCTGGGGACGTTCCACCTGAAATGAGGCGGATGCAGATCATGAGCGGAGGTTCATGAGCAGTGAAAGGTAGAGTATTAACGGGATAGTCGGCAGGATTTTATTTCCTATGTATTTGTTTCATGGTAGATTCTTGATCTCTTCTTTCGTAATGGTTTTTTTTTTTAAGAATATTACTCAGAAGTTGCTTTCTCAGTGACCTAAATATTGTTAGGAATTCTAATTCGTCATGAACGTATGCAGTTCAGCTGTTGTATAAGATGTCTTTCTAATATCCATACTTGTCATGCATGATTATTTTATACTATCGTCCTGAACTGCGTTGCGTAATTTCCTCGAACGGGCATTGAAGTTTATTAAAAAAAATAGCACCGTACAAAAATATTTCATATTTTGAAAACACTTAGTAACGCACTTAGTAAGTTATCAATAAAGTAAATACTTGTTCAAACTTGGCTTGTTTAAGTCGGTCAAAATCCTAAGAAAACACATAGTAAAAACATGCTTTGTATCATCCACAAATGCCGAAGTATTTAACTTTATATGCAACATAAAATTCATAATTAATTACAAAAATAAGTAACTCCTACTGATGTATCCAAAATGCCACAAAAATGAGGCTAAAAATTTCGCCAACATAGAAGCTGACAAAAAGCAAGGGCACGCGTAGGGTTCCAAACTAAAATTATTCCCCAAGTGACAGACAATGATATGCTCGTAAAGTCATTAGTATAAGGGATAGTGTCGGGTCTGTTAGCGCTAAGGGAAAAGCTAATTGGTACACCGGGGAATGCATTGATGCTGTCTCTCTCTCAACTAGCAACACATGTCAGGCCTAAAGTAGCAATAGTATGTTTTGTTCATTTCTCTTTGTTTAGTTGCTCTTCAGTATTCTAATTGATATATATATATATATATATATATATATATATATATATATATATATATATATATATATATATATATATATATATATATATGTGTGTGTGTGTGTGTGTGTGTGTGTACAAATACATAAATATGTCTGTGTATACATTAAACATATATGGGCCTGTATCTGTATATATATATATATATATATATATATATATATATATATATATATATATATATATATATATATATATATATATATATATATTTTCAGGATAAAACACGCAATTTCTAAAACATGATATTACAGACTCTTAATTGAAAATGGATAACTTGGGAACATTATGCCATACACTTACCACATACAAATAGAGGAAGCAGAAGGAATGTTGTATCTCGTCTCGTTGCAGTTCCTCAAAACGAACTTCCTACAGCAACTTCCGCGGTGTTGCCTCCGAAAACTTCCCATTATAATTTCTCAGAACCAAAGTTGAGCCCTCATTCCTCATCAGCATTCAGCGGACGGGGTTTAATTGCCTCTATTAGGAAGAATTAAGAATAGAAATGTAATTGGTCTCAAGTTTAATGTCTTTGCTGGTCGTTCCGTAGAAATCTACGGGGAACGCACGCCCTCTTCGGCCTCCAGGCCATGACATTCATTCTTCTCTGCGAGTCCAGATTAGTAGTTGCTGGTGCTTAGCTGATAAGGCTCTTTTAGAGCCGAAAGAGGGTCTCCTTGATAAATAATAATAAATATATTAATAGAGATGCCAGTTCTACACATGTCAAGATTTTTATTTATTTTTTGATCTTGTGATTTAATTTTCAAAATTTATTGGTGGATAATATACCAAGTTTTTTTTTTTTGAGCGTTTCAAGTACTCGTTACAGCTGCCAATTTTTTATATACAAATAAAGCATGTATAAGATGTGCTAACGGAACAAATGAGGGATGAACATTGTTTTGGGAAGACGTGCATTTGTATGCTGAAGACGGTTAGAGGGAACATCCACTTGAAACATCCAAAATCAGTTGAAAACAGGTTAATCCCGTATATATTTTCCCATAAGAGTTTTGGGATTATCATATAAATATAATCTGCAATACACAAGAAAATCATAAGATATAAACATAATAAAAAATCTTAATGCCATTTAAACTTCGGCCAATCTCAATTATAATAATAGCAATAACCGGCTTTCATTGGTTGTCATATGGAAAAAATATTATGTTTCAGACTTTTCATTTTTTCCTTTGACAGGACTAACTTTTTTTTTTTTTTTTTTTTTTACCTAGTATTACTTATTCTTCGTAGTTGATGTTGATCGTCTTCTCACTGCTACAGAAGCAATGGCGTGAACGACAGTAGCGAAGGAGATATGACCGTATTCAGTCAGCAGTCTGTGTACCTTAGACTCATTGTATTCAGTTAGCTGTCTGCATACCTTAAGCTAAGTGTATTCAGTCATCAGTCGGTGTACTTAAAGCTCCGAGTAGTCTGTCATCAGCGTGTGTACCTTAAGCTCAGTGTATTCAATCAGCAGTTTGTACACCTCAAGCTCAGTGTATTCAGTCAGCAGTGCAAGTACCTTGAACTTGGTGTATTCAGTCAGCAATCAGTCTGTGCATCTCAGGCTCAGTGTATTTCAGTCAGCAGTCTGTGTACGTGAAGCTTAACGTATCAGGTGTGTGCTTTAAGCTCAGTGTATTTAATCACCAGTCTGTGTGCCTTAATCTCAGTGTATTCAGCCAGCAGCCTGTGCACCTTAAAATTACTGTATTCAGTCAGCAGTGTGTGTGTGTCTTAAACTCAGTGTATTCAGTCAGAAGTCTGTGTACCTTAAGCTCAGTGTATTCAGTCAGCATTCTGTATCCCTTAAACTTAGTGTATTCAGTCCGCAGTCTGTGTACCTTAAGCTCATTGTATTCAGTCAGCAGTCTGAGTACCTTAAGCTCGGTGTATTCGACCAGCAGTCTGTGTACCTTAAACGTAGTGTATTTAGTCAGCAGTCTGTGTACCTAAGTTCATGGTATTCAGTCAGCAGTCTGTGTATCCTAAACTCAGTGTATTCAGTTAGTAGTCTGTGTACTTTAAGCTCAGTGTATTCAGTCAGCAAACTGTTTTCCTTAAGCTCAGTGTATTCAATCAGCGGTTTGTGTGCCTTAAGCTTTGTGTATTCAATCAGCAGTCTGTGTATCTTAAGCTCAGTGTATTCAGTCAGCGGTTTGTGTGCCTTAAGCTTTGTGTATTCAATCAGCAGTCTGTGTATCTTAAGCTCAGTGTATTCAGTCAGCAGTCTGTGTACCTTAAGCTCAGTGTATTCAGTCAGCAGTTTGTGTACCTTAAGCTTTGCGTATTCAATCAGCAGTCTATGTATTTTAACCTCAGTGTATTCAGGCAACAGTCTGTTTATCTTAAGTTCAGTGTATTCAGTCAGCAATCTGTATGCATTGATTTTAATGCAGTTGGTCAAGAACATAATACATTCTGTTACCTGTCTGCGGACCTTGAGTTTCATATATTCACGCAGCAAGCTGCACCTATGTATGCTGAAATTCCACAAGATATCGTTGAAGTGGAATTTACTCTGGATGAGAGGTTGAAGCAAAAAAATCAAAGAAAGAAAAAGGAGAGAAAGAAGATAATACCTCTTAAGACGCGAACACAGAAGTTCCACTCCCTGTTCCGGCATTCCCTTGGAGTACGAGGAAAGCAACTTGATGAAAAAAAAAAAGCCTTAGGAAGAGACAGAGAAATTCAAATGGGATGCTCATTTGCGTAATGCACTTGACTGTGGAAATCTCCACAATCACTGTGAGTGTCAATCCAATTCTCTCTTTGTTCCTTTTTGGGACTTCTTTCTCTCTCTAGCAATCCTCCCGTCATCGCATTTTCTTCATCTCCCTTTCTCAAGACCTCCCTATTAGCTCCTTGGCTTCGCCTTTCTCTCTCCCCTCGGATCTCTTCGCAGTTCCCCTTCTTTGAAGAGGGGGTCACCCTCCAGACTCATTCGTTGTGCGTTTGACACCCGAGAAGGGATGGCAGGAGAAAATCCACAGGCCGTCCGATGATAACATCCTTTCTAATCGCAGACTGGAGGGCTACCTGTTTCTTTGTTGGTTCTGTTAAACTTCGCAGCCCCTCTGATGAAGATGCCATGTTGACGAAGTACTGGTGAGAACCATTACAGCAAGAGGTGATTTCTAGACGTTTACATCAGCAGATATGCATTTACTGGTATGTAATCCTTGCTTCCAAATCTTATATGAAAAGTATCGTGACCATATTGTTATGGGCTGAATAACTGCAAGTCAAAATTCATATACAATTGAACATGGTCAGTTTCAAAATATGTATGTGATACATGAACATCAACGAAACCACTGACATTATTCATGCATACTTCGCATGATGAATAATTGCACTTTGCTAGTTACAAAAACGAACTTGATAAAACTTAAAAGTATTCCTAAACTACCCAATTTAAGAATTGTCATACGAACGTTAACTAAAAATAAAAAGAGCAAACTAATCTTGTAAAAAGCAACAGGACAATTACTGCGTCGCCTCTATCGTATTTCGTTCAAATCCTGCTCCTTCTCCTTTTACTTCTATTCAATCTCTTTCTCCCTCTCTTCTAACCCTCCATCTCTCCCCCTTCCTCCGGTTCCCCCTCCCCTCCCTCTCCTACTCTTCTCCCTCCTCCCTCCCCTTCTCCATGTCTTCCTCCCTACTGGAGGAGTAAATAGAGAACGAGAGTGAGCCATAATGTAGGCACTAATCACCTGCTGATACAAGATTACAGTTTCTCTGATGGGGGATAATTGTAGTAACGATGACACAAGGTTTTCGTTTTGCCTTTTGATTGGGCGTTGCTCCCTGCTGCTGTCATATTCACAGCTGCATTTGAGCCCTGCAACTTCCTTTCATTATCACTGGTAATCGCAGGAGGAAAAGTTGCGCCAGTTTTTTTAAGTATATAACAATGCGTTCCCATGATACTTCGTATATGTTATAAATAAGAGTTAACTGCGCTCTCTCTCTCTCTCTCTCTCTCTCTCTCTCTCTCTCTCTCTCTCTCTCTCTCTCTCTCTCTCTCATTCTACGCCATAACAGCCAGTGTCGAATTCGCTATCGCTCTTGGTTGACTTTTCCAGCTTTCTCTTCCTCTCCTTGTACCATTATATCCAGGGAAGAATTCACTGACTCCCCCCCTCTCTCTCTCTCTCTCTCTCTCTCTCTCTCTCTCTCTCTCTCTCTCTCTCTCTCTTCCAATCTTGCATTTTGCCTCAGCATGGCTTCGAGTATGTACAAGAGCATATCTATTTGTACATTTCATAATTACCTCACGTTGCAACCAGTTAGAGATGCGAGATTATCTTCGCTCGCTTTCCAAAGCATTTAAATCCATCCAATTTTACGGAGTCAAGTAAATCTACGGGCTTCGCTCCACGTTCCACCAACGATGTAAAATCCCATGACTTATATGAGGTCATTTTCACTCCTTTTCGGGCTCCCACAGCTTTTTTTTTTTTTTCTTTCTTGTAATGTAAACTCATTTTACTCTCTTACAGCACGAGTCTCTTCTCTTTCTCAGTTTACTCCATTCACTTAGATTATTTTTTTTTTTTTTTTCAAAATTCGCAGTTCTTAGGTTTTTCTTTATGGACTGTAGTGTTGTTTAGTATCCCTTTTTTCGTTTATGACATTGCAGTTTGTTATCAGTTTCAGTTGACCAACTGGAACGACATCAGTGATTCCTAAATTACTGATAATTTTATTGAAAATACGTAAATTTTGCAATGATATTTAAAATAAATTGATATAATCGGATTAATTTTATTGATAAACACAGGAAATCTGCTGCGCGTCGTGTCCATAGCAGTCTAGAAATACTGATGTTTCACATCAATTTGGAAATGAAGTTCATGGTACTCTATCGTAAGTTGAAGTTACCTCAGCATTTAATATGTTTTACATAAAAATTGGTTGACATTTAATGAAGAAATTAACTTTTTATCCCAATATCTTAAAAAATAACTGCTTCCCAGACAAACTGCTTGTTAGAATGATCGAGAAAATGCTAGATGCCCGGTTCATAGAGGTACCAACGGTTTTGACACCATCAAAATTAAAAGTTTGCTGGCTTCTCTTTTTTTTTCATGATGGACCTCATCAGGAAAAAGTTTCTGACCATTATTCAAAAATAGTTTCCGGCGTTGAACCTGAAATTATTCCAAAAAAATCCATTAACAATCGGATCTTTATTCAAAACGAAAGACCGCCTAAGTCCTCTTCTGAAATCCAGTGTTGTGTATAAATATACGTGCCGAGAAGTGATCGCGGGACTCATGTGGGTTGTAGGAAGAGGATACTAAAAGTGAGATAGATTCTCAAAGGAGCGTAAGTTTCAGAACAGGCGGTAGATTAAGAAGCCCTGAACAATCAAATATTAGGAACCACTCTAAGTTTATGTAAAAGGTACATCGATAATAAGGACTTTACAATTATGGGTCAAATACATAATGACAACGACCTAACTATCTCGGAGCCCATTATGATAAAAAAGATTGTTCCTCCTCACAATGCGCAATTCTCCTCTGTTCAGTTGTTTATCGCCCAAGGAGTGCTGTTTGTTTTCACGAAGTTCTTTTAGCCACTGCCCTTGCTTTGCCAGGATAGGGTACAGAATGGCTTTACTGTTTTAGTGTCTTATGTAATTTTACTGTTTTAGCCTTTTTATAATTTGACTGATATTTTTGTGCGTAATTTTAATGTTTCTTTTTTAAGGTGTTTATAAATGGTGTAAATTTTCTATAAACTGATGTTCATTTAATTTTATTAAATATTGCATAATTTTTATGGATTATGCAGTGCTTGGTTTAAATGTTCGCGTTTGTATTTTTATTCTAGCCTTGAGGATGCGACTATGAGCCGTGAAACGTTGGCAAAATAAATGTACCTGAGTACGATGCCTTTCCTATGATTCCCCAGATGAGATGTGTCTTGAGCTGCAGCTCCATTATATATATATATATATATATATATATATATATATATATATGTGTGTGTGTGTGTGTGTGTGTGTGTGTGTGTGTGTGTGTGTGTGTATGTGTGTGTGTGTGTGTGTAAGCCAAATGCAGTACCGAATTCACTAACTCCATTTGCCTTTCACTCGCGCATATAAATGTTTGAAAAAAATAAACTCATATCTGAAGAAACTGAGATAGCATCAACGTGTCAATTAAACAAACAAAACAAATAGGCAGAAAAAATACAAATGTTGCCACCACCTCGAAAAGATTAATAAAACTTTAATAAACTTCCGAAAGCCGTTAGTGCCCAAATTCCATTACCAAAACACCACTTTGTCCCGTAACGTATAACCTACACTCAACCTCTCGTTGAACGAGGGACTGAAACAGAAATGTTTGCAGTGTAAACTTAGACCCATTTCGTGTTAATTCTTTGCCTTTTTCCATTTTTCTCTCAAACTGAAAACGAATCGAAGAATTTGCTAAGAATACCATTCTAAAACGATTTTGTTCTTTTCACTTTTTTCTTCGACCCAAGGACTTTGTTTTTCCCTTTTTTCCTTCATTTTTTGTCAGCTCTGTCTTTCGCTGTGCTTTTATCGAAGTGCTAAAAGAGCGCCCATTTGCATTTTGATGACTATTGACACCAGATCTTGATGCTATGCTAATGGGATGCTGCGTCGCTGCGAATAATGGGGAGTCATGATGGCAGATTGTAACTGTAATTAGGGATGTTGGGACCACGTGGGGATTCTCTTTATTTCCTTGTTTTACTTCGTCTTTCTATCATGTGAGAGGTGTTGGGTCATTGTAATATCTACCTTTCCTTACCATTTGGTTCTTATTTACTGTTTCCTCTTTACAGTTAATCCTTCATTTGTGGAAGTATGACATCTAATTTAATCTGTTTCCCTTTTGTTTTGTCTCTAGGTCACTGATGCTTTGTGTGCGCTGTTATTTCTCATTTGTAAAGAAATAAATCCTTTATAATTTGCGTTGTATCTGTACTTGGGACTGTTAACGGGCAGTTCCCTCTATGAAGTTTAATAATCCAACTTAAACTGAATAACAAGGAGTAGATGATTCCCATTATTTGTTCATTTTATGGGCGTTACTTTTAATCCTTTTTAAATATAACTGAGTTATACATAATTATCTTAATTCTTTACTTTGATTTGACACACGTCTCGCCATTCTTAATGCTGTATATATTTAACAAATTATGTTGTAGGAAAAAAAAGAGAATAATGTAATACTTTTACGTTTCTTATCCTACAATTTCTTAACACAAGACACGTAGCAGCTGACGTCCACAATTGGTTAAGCAGCGGCCATGGTGTAAAACATACAATATTTCTACGTAACGGTATTAAAAGTCTTCGTAGCATGACTTTCATTAATCATTTTAAAAGAGCTGATTGCTGGCGCATGTTACCGAGTACGTAAAATTGCGAGTTCTTTATGGCTAGATTTATTAATATCACGTTTCCTGATTCTTCACGAAACCATTTTTTATTTCTCTTTCCTTAGCAAATAAAAATCTGTGAATATGGTCCCCTTACTTTTAACTATAGTATATTTCTCAACTTTTGTTGCATAATTGTTTATGAATAAATAGTTGAGTAATATAAATCAGCCTTTTAAATACATACATTCAAATGACGACGAATAAAAAAAAAATCCAACCAGTCAAGATAAGGCAAGTCGATTCAAGCCAATCAGGGTAAGAGAAACGTGATAACAGAAGGCGATAATATATTGAAGCTTCATGGAAATCTGACATACATTTCTTAATGGTATGTTTAACTAAAATTAAAATAAAAAATTCTATTTATGGCTCGCATTAAAACTATGATCATTATCATATCCACATTCATATTTACCACTTAATCTCTGTCGTCCTTATTACTAAAATGAACATACAGAATTCCCTTTTTTGGGGAAATTTGTCATACATACATCTAGTTCATAACTTACCCTAAATATAATGACGTAGCATTTCTTACCTTATTAATATCAATACTTATAAATCTTCATCTTATAAAAAATACCATCATTAAATCTAAATTGCTCATTTTTAATTATTGGACATCTTACATTTTTTGTTGTATAGAAAAAGGAATCAATACTCATGGTCAAATAACACAGATACTCTTTTCCCTCCCTGGGATAATTCTACATGAATGTTTATATGTATATGTATATGTATATATATATATATATATATATATATATATATATATATATATACATCGTATAAAGTTACATATATGTATGTATACATGTATGTATGTCTGTGTTAGTGCGTATGTTACATAAAGTGGCAGAGCAGAGTAAATCCAACGTCAAATACATGTTACACAGTACGCAGTCAGTACACAGCGGTATTCATTCGATACACCCAGATTTAGTAGTTTAACCGTTAACACTGCTATCCAGTAACTCATTAAGGTAGAGAGCATAATTTTATCAAAATTTTGAAATTTAGAATCCTATAATTATGAATGTTTACATTAACCAAATATTCACATGCTAATTAACGCATAAATCAGTACTCCTTTTATCAATACGTGAAAACGCGTCTTTGACATATAATGATGAATGAATATATTTAGGGAATCTTTGTGCCTAATTAATGATAATTTTATCTCTGATACTGTTACTTTTATGGATTAATATCAACTATATTTCTCATGAAACGGAGGCCCTGTACGGAATGGGACATTGAAACTCATATCTAAAACGAAATAACGAATTACGTTCGTTCTACAGAGGTAAACTCAGACGAAGAAGGATTTTAAAATTCAATTAAACAGCGGAATAAGAAAACCAGAATTCCAGTGGTTTTAATAACATGCACGACCTCGTCCGCCATGACAGAGTTTCTCATATTTTTTGTCATAATTTGCTTATTAACTTTTGTCAAGGCAAACCGCGCGGGATCATTCCATGTGCTGCAGGATAATTAGATGGCGGAACATGGGTCCCCTTAGGATATATGCTACCAAAAATGTCTTATTTCTTTTTCCAAGAATAACAAGGTCTAGAAATTTATTTAGGGAATTCGTGCTGAAGTCCGTTTTGGTAGCTTTGCTAGTACATGTTTTTAACGGATATTAGTATTTACCAAATGCGTTCTTACGTGATTTTCATTCATATATGTTTCATCATTTTGGCAAATAAGTGTTCTGTTTCCTTTGTAAAACAAAAAAAAAAACATTTATTAAATGATTGATGTCCGTATTTTTCAAGTCTGAACTTCATCGATTTCTCCTTGACATTAGTATTATGATTCACGTTACAGTTTTTGATTTAAAAACAAAATGCTTATAAAGCCATAAGAAGTCACCCTTGCTAGTGAAAATATATAAACGCATAAAATAAAGACAAATAAATAAATAAATAAATAAATAGCAAATAAGTAAACAAATAAGCAAATCCACTCTTTCTCGCGAAGCGTCCGGTGAAAATCCCTCCGCCTTTTTTCCTATTCCTGTGATCATTTGATATTTTTCTCTCCCGAGTTCTGTGATGTTCTAAAGCAAAATCTCGACATTTGTTGCTTCTTTTTCCGGCGACGAGACTTTTTCGGAGAGGCCGAACATCTGGCTGCACCAACCGTTGCCCACTTGGGTGTCTGGAAACAGGAATGGGGAATATGGGGGTTATTCATTCAAAAGTTTTTGAGATTACTGTGTGTATATATATATATATATATATATATATATATATATATATATATATATATATATATATATATATATATATATATATATATATCAGTGTATGTGCGCGCGCGCACGTGCATTTCTTAAACAATGTCACCGAGGCTATGGATGCCCAAAGTGAAGACAATGTTCATGATGATAGTATGTGTTTTCTTAAAAAAAAAAAAAAAAAAAAAAAAAAAAAAGGCCCCTGGTCAACCTTACAACATCTGTAGTATACTCTTTATTTGGTGTACTTTTATAATAATCAGAAATCCAGGTAACTAAAAATAGTTAATAACTTGCCATAACATGGCTGGAATGATCGGGATTTAATCACCTTTCTGATAAGACTGAAACGCATTACTAAGATAACTTTGCTGAAAAATTCTCAAGTATAAGTCAATAATATTACCAAGAATTTTTAAGGTACCTAATAAAAACTAGGATCTCTGCCATTTGAATTCTGACACTCTGGTTATCTGTCTATAAAATGTTATTGCATTTTGAAGTTATTACTGACGTTATTACTAGGAAAACACGAAGCGATTATCATTATAGTTCCTGTCCTGGATTATGGCAAAAAATTACGTCCGAAATTCTCATGGTTGGTCTATCCTGAAACATGAAGTTTCTGTACACAAAGGCTGTCAAGCCGTCAGTCAGAAATGACGGTATACAGACCTGATTTACGATGCAATTACATTGTAGGAGACAACTCTCCCCTCCCCCAACCACCCCACTCCTCCTCCCCGAAACTGACTTCTTAGAGCTTACTGTTGTGAGAATAAACAGGCCTCGAACCAACAAAAAAATCTTGCTCCTTGTGAAACGAGCAAGAATGTAAATGCCTAGAAGGATCCAATGTTCCTGGGTAAGATGAATTTTGACGTGTGTGCTGAAGCAAAGACTATATTTTATTATGATTCTTTTAGCGTAGAATATTATCTCCAAAATTAAGCGGCTTCATGATCTGACGGTGGTGAAATTGCCTTGAATTGCTTACAGTCAAGATTACTTCATTTACGTAGGGTACTGCCTGTTCGGTAGCCAAATCAATAACAACAACAACAATAAAAAAAACAACAATGTGAACACCAGAATGTGTAAAAATCCCGAGGAGATTTCGCAACATTTACGAAGTGTCATATCCTCATAAACGGGCGTTTTTTTTTTTTTTACCATCGTACAATAACAGTCAATCTTAGCCTGAAATGGTTGCATTGGCATATCCAATTCTACCTGTAGGTGAGGATCCAATCTTCGTCAACAATCCATTACTGATATACTGTCAGACTGAGGCGAGACTCAGACTGATGGGGGTTTCACCAAATGAATTTAGTTTTCAACCTTAAAGTGAATCTGTTACAATTATTAATATATACGTAGAGATTGCTGATCGTTTCTTGCCTAATCTGCCGTATATGTTATATGTACATATTGCTCTATAAGCTGCAAATAATAAATGAAGAATTATAAATAGACAAATACATAAATAAATGTAAATACACTTACATTGGATTAATGCATCAGATTAATTACATTTTCTCACTTCGTCAAAACACATTCCGAACGTTTTTGGAACCGATAAGCACGTACATCTAATTTGCATTTGTAAATTAGATTTATTTAATTCTATTTATAGTGTGGAAATAGTGAGCGAGATTTCATTTAGTTTGATGCACTAGAAAATATTCCTTTAAAGAGAATCTGACTAACCATTTAATTTTGATTTGTCTAATACATTTCTCTAAGCGTCAAGTAACTAAAGAATAGACCCCTCGTTTTCTCCCACTAAGTTGTCTGTCCACACAAGAACGAAAAAAAGAACATTTAATTTTTATCATGCAGAACAACTTCTTACATAAAAGTACTTTTTTTCTCTAAAAGTTTTTCTTAATATATACAGTGCATGCACGCAAAGCTCTTTCCATGCAGGAGACAAAATAATAAAGGCAGTCATCATACACAAGCAAGCGAACTATTTAAGCAGAGCAAGCACAGAGTATACTACACCGAATACACTAGAAGATCAGGCATGATAATTATTCATTAAATCCTATCAAACCATTATACCCGAATTTGCCGTACTGATTCGTAATGCGTTTTCCATTATGGACAGACTCATCGGTTAGTGGAGGATTTTGAGAAATAATTTACTCCGTTATTATACAGTACCGTATGGCAACGACAGTACCATATATAGATTCAGTGGGTACTGTTTTCACTTTAATACGACCTGATGATGTACCGAATAAAATGTAAATATGATTACTTCTTTTTTAAGGATACCTCATTATATCTGTTAATTAACTGCTTAGTTATGGAATGGAAATTCTATGGCAGGAAACACCATTTTCAAACAGAGCCCAGACTAACACGTACACACACACACATACACACACACACACACACACACACACACATATATATATATATATATATATATATATATATATATATATATATATATATATATATATATATATATATATATATATATATATATATTATATATACACATATACATATCTACATATCTGTATCTATCTATAGATTATCTATCTATATGTATGTATATATATATATATATATATATATATATATATATATATAATTTATATATATATATATATATATATATATATATATATATATATATATATATATATATATATATATATATATATATATATATATTGGGATAATAGTGGCAGAAAGCCAGATCTCTCCGCTCACATTTGCAGGGACCCTGGTTTGCTCCTGGCCAACCTAGTACCAGTTCAACCCTATGGCACGTGTATTAGAATGTGCGGGTGCAAGCTTGCATTATTTCACTTTTGCTGCTCTAACGAACCCTAGAAACATCCTCTGTTTGGTAACACAACCAACTAAGGTAGACTTAAACCTATGCCATATTGAACGGAAGGATATGCATTGTCAATTGCATTTCTGCTTGTTACTTATTATCCTTTTAACAAAGCTTTCGTCAACATCCAGCAATAACATGCAATGTTAATATTTTATACTCTCCTCATTCTTACTTTTAATTTTGATCCGTGCTTATTACTTAACGGCAATATTTGCGTAGAAAGACGTATAAATATATCCCATCTCTTTCATTATTGTCACTCTTCGTCCTTTCTAATTTTATTGGCATAGTTCCTCAATTTGTATCGGTATATTTGACCCTCCTCTTCTTCCTCTTCTTCGTCTTCTTCGCTTTCTTCTTCCCTTTTTAATATGATTAGCTGAGGTCGTCCGCCAGTGGGAAGGAGGTGGAAAAACATGGCGTTCCCTCGGGTCATAACTCCAAAGAAAACTTTTTTGGTTCCAGTTTGCTTTATTCCGGCTGCTGGGAAATCCGAGAGAGTTTTTTCCTTTTTTTTTTTTACGACTTGTAGTTGTTTGGAACTGAAGTTCTAAAATCTCCCTTGGGAGGTGATCTGAGGCATATTCATTTTCACCCGGGGAATAATAATTAAAAAAGTACGCTATTTATATCCAGGTATTTCGAGAACTCCTTTCAATTGCACTGTTCATTATACGATGGGCTCTAGGTATTCTGAGTAAGAAATAATCGCTACGATATCTATCTATCTATGAACTTAATGTAATCACGACTAAGTACATTTGTCCATCTATTTAATTTAGCTCTCTGTCTACAAAAATAATGTTATCAGCTGTAAGTACTGGAACAAGATTTTGGTCTGTTCATAAATGTCACAACATCTGCAGGTTGGCCTTATGAAACTAAATTATTCTACATATATAGTGAAAATATATATGTATTCTACCTTAACATTAAGATTTATATTACATATACCTATACTCAAATGAATTAACGTCATTGGTTTCCTGCGCCACTGATAATATAGGTTTGGTTTTAACAAGTAAACATATCAGACTTTGCAACATGAAATAATAAGAGCATAATCCATTATTATTATTATTGTTATTATTATTATTATTATTATTATTATTATTATTATTATTATTATTATTATTATTATTATTATTATTATTATTATTATTAGTTCACTCAAATCGTCATAACTGACGGTAATACAAAAAATGGTAGGGGTGATTTTAAAGTTTTTGTTCGATAAAGATCTCTAGATTTAAGTAGGCTGTACCCGGGTTGAATAATTACCTGTAGACTATCGTTACATATGGAAAAACACATACATAGATGGACAGATTGGGTTTTATGTTGCAGAATTTTCAAATTGAGGAAATTTTGTGACATGAAATAAGCTGTATAACCAGTGCCCCGTAAAGCTAGCTTCCACCGAACAGAATGCCCGTATGCATAATACAGAAATAGCAAAACTGAAAACAATTAATTTAAGATAAAAAGGGAAATGGTATACACTTTTACAGAAATAACCAGCAGTGAACTGAAAGCCACTGCCTAATCATTGAAGGTGGGGCATCGTAAAGGTGGCTATCGATAAAAATTACTATTTAATCACAAGTAAAATGATCCAACAGTAATGTATATTTTAAAACCTATATGAAATGTTGCTCAACAAACTGGTATGTTAAGTTCCAAATGTAGCACTTGTCAGTTCAGTGGCCTTTAAACGTGTGGACAAGAATTTGAAACAGCCATTCAGATCAGAGTGGTTAGGACATTTTCTTTATATTAGTGTAGGATTCTCATTTACTGGATATTTCTTCAGTTTGCCATCGCTATGTATGTATATGTATATTTTTGGGTTTAGCTGTTCCCTTCAATAATTTTACATTGTCCACGAGCTGATACTATATATAATTTTTTATTGTTATTTCCACTTAAATGTGGCTATGGTAATAGGGTTGTTCATCTGTGCTTACAGTTGTAAATGTCTTATACTCCTGGTTTCGGTTGCAATCCTTGTTACCTCTCCGTCATGTATGAACTATCTTTGCAGTGCTACTTCTGAATTCCACAATCCAAGAGCAGTATTTTTTCCTCCCTTAGCCGAAGGCATGTGTTCTTTCGATACACAACTTCCACAACCAGCACATAATAATCCAGTTCCTTAATAGCCAGTTCTTTGTTCTCTGATTTGCATGGAAATTTCTGTTTATATTTCTTTTAATCAGTGTTAGAAACGTTAGGAACCTCCAGCCTTGGCATGAAGCATTTACCTTCCTTTAGTCTTTGATGCAAGTTTTGTAAGGTCGGCAGATTTCAAGGTGAGTTGAGTCCAATCTTATTTTCACTTTATATATATATATATATATATATATATATATATATATATATATATATATATATATATATATATATATGAGTGTGTGTACACACACATATAAAATTTATATGTATATATATACATATATATATACATATATATATATATATATATATATATATATTCTTCGATGTAAATTCGGCCAGATTTCAGTCTACCTTATTATCTCTAAATGTTTTCTGTCTAACTGTCGACTTTTTACGAACATCCGCGTTCCTAGGCCTAACATTATTTTTTCTGGTCGTAGGCTTACGAAACACCATGGATAAAGTCGGAATATATAATATAAATATAAACAGATTTTGTATACATGTTTTTTCAGTTATCGTTGATTTTATGAAAACATCAAAACTTTTCCTCGGTCTCTTGTTATCCTTCATTTCCGATAAATTTTATTGTTTTTCGTTACAAAATTGTTTATTTAACCCCCGTTCTCTCTCTCTCTCTCTCTCTCTCTCTCTCTCTCTCTCTCTCTCTCTCTCTCGCTCTCTCTCTGGCCTGGAATAAAGAAAGCGCAAGAGATTACCCCATTACATTAGGCGTTGCTTCTTATTTTTTCTAAACTTTTGTTATATGCACCACCTTTTGTATCTCTCTCTCTCTCTCTCTCTCTCTCTCTCTCTCTCTCTCTCCAACCTCCACCATTCCCAATGACCTTTAGCGGCCTAATGAAAGCGAATGGAACATCGAAAGTCGAACTATGGTATGTGCAGACCCGATATCCGGACGCCGGACTTCCCCTCCACAATAGAAGTCTCGGGCCGACCCGAAAGACCTCTTTTGCGCTCGGCTCTCGAGAGCTTTCTTCCCAGATCGGAAATACCTGGATAGTTGTGGGCTCCTTCTTTTGGAGGTTATTCACACAGAAGAGGAATATGTCTGGGGCCACTCTAATATCCGAGTTTTTGTCTGGGTTTTCTTTTATTCATTCGCTGTGCTCTCGTTTTTTTTTTCTTTTTCATTTCACGTTCCTTATATGTTTGGTGTTTATTCTTAATATGTTATTTTTTCATGCAATACTTAGTTTTTCATCGTCGCGTTTTCTTGTGTTCCTGTATACCAGTGGTGTTGTATTTCCTTATATTTTAATACCTTCATATTTTTGTACCATTTAATGTTCTTTGCTGTTCACACACACACACACACACACACACACACACACACACACACACACATATATATATATATATATATATATATATATATATATATATATATATATATATATATATATACACACATATATTATTTACATATATATGATATATTATATATATATATATATATATATATATATATATATATATATATATATATATATATATATATATATATATATATATATATATATATATATACATATATATACACAATGAATTTTTAGTAAGTTGACACGTGTCCGCATATCATTTAGCATTGTATTTTGTTGTCGTTAGGGGAAAAGAATGAATCATAAGTTTCATGGAAATGAAATATTTCAACCGTCCCTCTCCCTCACCAGAACCACCACAGATCCGGAAAGAAAACAAACGGAAAGCATTAAAACATACTCAAACGTAATCACATTTAAGAAGGGGGAATACGAAAAAAATCCTCAGCCCTCCCCTATATACTTCAGGCAGTAACCGTGGCGGCGTTGATGCATTAAGCCAAAACAAATATTTACGCGAAAGCAAAAAAAAAAAAAAAAAAAGTTTTACGCGCGGTGAACAATGCCATCAAAAACATCAACCTACCGCTTTAATCCAAACGAAAGTATTATTCTGATTTCACAAAAGCCATTGTTTCGAAAGAACACAAAACACAAGAGTAGGGAGGGGGTGGGGGAAGGGGAGGCCCGGGGTAGTAATCACATTGGAGAAGAAAGGAAATACGAATAAATACTAAGAAGAGGGTAAACCGTTCCGCTTAGAGGGAAAGGGATTAAAATGGGTGAATATAATGAAGGGGGAAATGTATGTCAAAAGCGTTATTTAACTAAAAAGAAAGTCAGGAATATAAGTTGATGGATAGGGAAGTATTTTTTAAAATTTTTTATTGGTAAAATGACAGTAAATAATTGGGATAGATGGTAAGGAAAATATGTATCAAAAAGCTTAGACAAAAATATAGGCAAATGGGCATCAACATGATGTTCAAAATTTGCGCAGAAAAAATAAATTCATCTATGATCCATGTTAAAATAATTAAGGAGGATGCGGATAGATTGACACCTAATATACAAACAAAGACAGATAAAAATAAATAAATGCTTACGTGTAAATTGACAGGAAGTTTTATGTAGCAAAGAACAGGCAATTGTGTCGAAATCTTTGCTATACAGAAAGAATCTCCTCAGTCACGACAGAAAAATAGTAAATGTACGTGAAGAGCTTTAAACTGCAGAAAACTATGCATATATGAAAAATTAGCAAGGAGAGAGAGAGAGAGAGAGAGAGAGAGAGAGAGAGAGAGAGAGAGAGAGAGAGAGAGAGAGAGAGAGAGAGAGAGACGGGAAGAAAAAATAGGAATAAAAACTTGTGCAGAGTATGGAATAAAATAAACACCAATTCAGGCAGCAGTACGGCAAACATGCTTTCAAAAAACTTTAGACATTAAAAGAATGCTTGAAAAAGCAGAATTTAGCACAAGAAGAGAAAGAGACAGATTACGCAACCAGGATTGGAAATGTCACGTCGAAGATCTATGAATTATTGGCTATTTAAAGGTCGACTCAATATAACAGAACTACAAAGGAATTTGAAGCTATTCACAAAAAATCGTTGCATTATTTAAAAATGATAAAAATAGTTTCATACTTTTGTGTAAAAGCCTGTTGAACGCTTTGCTCGTTACATCAAATATTTAGTTTATTGTTTCGAACTGTATGCTAATTTTTGGTTATTAATAATGTTTCTTAGTGTTACACGTTGTATACTGAATGCTAATAACATTACTTCTCATTATTAGTTTTTCATGTACCTTGCAATTTCTAAAACTGTTAATTGGCAACAGTGTTATTTTCCGTTGTCCTGTTGAAATTCGTCACAAACTACGTCGCTTTGAGAATTGATATTGATTTTCAACGAGGTCTCTGATT
>NC_089758.1:18204233-18266733 GCF_040412425.1 Macrobrachium rosenbergii
CCGAAGAAGTTCACTATTTAATGCACTGAATCTGGATTTTATTCCTTTAGGAAGACAGAACTAACCTCTCCCTGTACTCAAACCTCCTAAAATGATCGATCTTAGTTCACTGGTCATGGGCGTTTGCGGACTGGTCAGTGATTCGTTCGATCTTTACAACGGCTCTTGATAGATCTTAGCGTACATTCATGCTTGTCTTTTCTTCTCTACACCTGTTAACAAGTCCCCAATAAAAAAATAAAAAAAAAAATCACCGTTTTTTTTCATCACATGCGTCAAATGACTAGGCAGACGTGTGGGTCATTTACAAAACTATAAAACAACACATAATTATTGGCAGTGATTATGCCTCAGGGCAAAGGAACCACAATGGATTTCTCATCAGCAACATCTGTGACATTCTTGATGTCTAAAATATGCCATCGAGTGTCGACATAAGAAAAGTTTATTCAGTTTTTTATTTTAACCACAAAAAATTCACATGAGATCAAAATGTGACCACGAAAATGAAGATAAATCTTCCACGTATTTATAGTTAAGCCAGAATTAAACACGCCTATAAACAAAACAAAAAAATTAGAATTACAATTAAAAAGAAAAACTGATATTAGAATTAAGTTTTGGTCTTTGGTCCTTATTTTCTACCCAAAATAGATGCTTTCTTTTGAATGCAAAACTGAAGTCGTATTTGAGATTTAATTAGTCTTTATATCAGTGCCACGAAAAAGACTATTATACTTTTCAAGTTATCTTACCCAAGTATGCGAAGTTATAAAGTTGTGTGAAGGCATTTGTTAAACATTTAATTTTAATCACAATAATCTGTAATAACTGAACATCATAACTCCCCTTTCATCACTGAGTAGGTGTGGCATAGCCTAAGGCTAAAAATATTTCCTCTATTCCAACACTTGTTTTTTAATCCTAAAATCTGAGGATTGAACATAAAGGTCGTCGGAGCAGACACTTAATTGCCCTTGTCTTGCCTAGACCTGGAGAAGGGACAGTCCACCTTTTGAAATGAGTTAAATAACAAGGAAGTAAGGGCAAATTTCCAAAGCCTGGGAAAGAAATAGACAGGAATTATCATATGGAAATTATCAGTTTTCACGAATTATTGATTAATAGACACTGGATGCATGTGTTTCAAGCTAGTTTCGTGTTGGTCACTTTGGAACTAATGTAATTTTCAAGAAAACATAATAACTGATCATTTTCAAATAGTAACTTCCAGTTACACGCTTCTCTTGAAACGCTTTCAGAAGACAATGGAAATAACCCACTCTTTCGTCTTGAAAGGAATTCATTTAGCATACCTTTTATCTTGACTAAAAATTTACTTGATTTCAAATGCACTATCGACCAGGAATATTTGTGCAAACATTACTGGATATCTCCGCAATTTTTCATTGCCAAAGTCCTTGCAAGTTTTGTTGTCTTCCTGAAAGCAACATAAGAAATAAACCTGAGGATGGAACATTGCAAATATCAAGGCATAAATTTTTCGAGTTCCTTCAGCATATATTCATTTTATATAATCTTCAAGTGTTACTATTAAGTTGCTATTTTGGTAACCGTTGCAGGCCTAACTTCAAGGCCTTTTATTATGACAATTTTAATATTCTCTAAATCTTTGATTGAAGCACCTTTGGTATATGATTAATCTAGGAATCATAGAAATACTTAACCTAGCAATATTTTGATAGAGAAAAATATAATGAACATTGGCACTCATTCAGAAATGTCCCTCTTTTTTTTAAAGGGTTCCTTTGTTTATTAGATTTAGGAGCATTTTTGCAAAATGTATGGCCCATTCAGTGCAGTCGCAAAACCATTTTGACCTGTCAGGATGAATTTGTCATAGGTTCGAACGGATGCAATGTTCAGAATATTTCTTCCTACGAATCCCATTCCGAGCAACAATCGATTCCAAAAATCTGCAGCAAACGTTACTCTCATCTCTTTTTCTTTTTTTTTCCCGCCACGTAGTGCTTTAAATCAGTGTTACTGCCTTAATTTTAGAAGTCCTTGGCTATATAAATCCCTTATAAGATCACTTTGCAGGATTTCCCTCATTGGGGGAATATCACATGAAAATTACCTCCAGCCAATTCTATTAACTGGAAAAGTGTCTATGGCATTTTCACCGATATGGAACCAAGATTGTTGTCTACCAACAAAAACAAAAATGCATTTCCCGAAACTCACAAACCCGGTCACAAGTTTAGCACATAAGAAGAACACCAAATATGACTGTTCACATGCAAATCGACATCTTAACTTTATCGTTACAACAAGAATTACTTTTACTTCTCTTAATGTTAAATTGTCTTTTTTTTAATGAATTCAGAATTTCAACATGGATGTGTTTGTGTAAAGCCTACTATCATGTCCTTTCGCCATTTCTCTCCCTCCTATTATTTTCTTTCGTCTTTTATCATGTTTTCCCTTTAGATAATAAGGTGCTTGAGCCTATCCAGCTACCGGCTGGACTTCGAATCACCTAAAGCTACCTGTTTAATTAGCACCAGGATTCTGCAGCCTCGTCCAGATTGTAATTAGCAATCGGATTGACAGCTTCGTGAGGGCGTTCAGGGTCGTCCCCTCCCTGACGGAGTCCTTCGCGGCTTCCTTGCGTTTCGGGTTCTGCGAAGGTCACTGTGGGAGAACCTGAAGGACGCCCTGAGGATTTTTTGGTGGAGTGCTCGCTACCTGTAGGATTTCCCGTAGGAGAGGATTTCTTCTCTGGAGAGGAATGGAGAGAGTATCTCTTAGGCTGGCGGGGAATCTTGAAGTCGTATTCACTATCTTCCTCCTCGTCCGATTCCCTGCGGTAGATTTTGCTGAGCTTCTCGAACCTAGGACCCCAATCGTTTCTGTAATCGAACAAGCTCTCACTGTCGGACGACCCTGCAAAAGGTAAGAGAAACAAGGCGTGTAAGAGTGAGGAAAAAACGGAACATAACAGTTCTTGTATCGGTTGTGTATGTTCTCTCGCGCACAACATTACTTCTGCAAGATTATGTTGACCTTTATCTAGCTAGTTTAAGTACATAAATTTCTTTATTAATACAAGAAGTAAACGATACTTTATTTATATACAGATCATTTGAATTTTCACTTTCAGTAAACATAGGGTCGTTTTAGAATATCCATTCGCACGAGCTATAATGTTTTGGGAGTAATTGAGTGTAACAACAAATAATGATAGGAGAGTAAATAAATTAATGAGTAAATATTTTAATTAAGGAGAACAGCAAAAATAAAATAAATGAATGAACAAATGAGTTAATGTTTTGAAAGTAGAGTAGGAAAATGTTTTCTCAGTTTAAATCACATAAATAAATAAATAAAGAAATAAAGAAATAAATAAATAAGTGACAGTAAAGTTGCACATTACCTCCAGAGCCAATGGACGACAGCGAGGCGATGGACATCTCATCCCCTTCGAAACAGTAATGGCGGACGTCGTCGAAATCAGTGATCTCCTTGTCCACCTAGAAAAGAGGAAACGGTCGTTCACCCAAGGGACAAAGACACTTAGAATCTAGACAAACTTTTATTGAAAAAACATAAAAGTTATGCGATAATTGAGTAGACAAAGACAACAAATACAAAAACGTCAAGAGTCATGAGGGGGTGTTAAGGTGAGGTGTGGGGAGGAGGAAGGGTCTTTCTGAAAAGGGGTCAACCATCCCTAACCTTTTTGATGTTGTCATCGATGAAGTCTCCGATACTGAGGCCCTCAGGCATCTGGGCCAGGGGCGCTCTCTGCTGGCGGGCGTCTTCGGCTACGTCGGGTAACCTTCGTTCTTCCTCACCTAAAAGCAAGGGATTAAGAAATAAAACACAAGGCAGAAGCTAACTTAAAATAAAAGTGAAAATGAGATGGTAACGAAAGGATATCGAAGGCTGCTTTAGGGGTTTCGGGATGGGTGGATTTCAACAAATGAGTAACTGAGGTTAGACAAGAAAATAGCAAAAATTTCATCCAAGGCACTGACCATAAGAACTGAATATATTTGCAATTTAAAAGTTAAAACCAAGTTTATTAAAACATGTGAGAAGAAATAGTATAATTGCAAGAGTTTCAAAAGTAGTGACCAAAGGGTGAAAAAGCATAATAAATCATAAAACAAAAATTTAAGAGTAAGAAGCAGGAATAAAAATAAATTAAACGGAATTACAACAAAGTCAATCATAAAATCTTGCACAAAAAAATCACGGTTTTGTAAGATTCAAGTACAATGTGCTTTTCTCTTTAAGATGAGTTCCACAGTCCCCATTTCTCTCTCTCTCTCTCTCTCTCTCTCTCTCTCTCTCTCTCTCTCTCTCTCTCTCTCTCTCTCTCTCTCTCTCTCTCTCTCTCTCGTCAAAATCTAATCTGCTGTCAAAAAAAGCATAAAAACTTAAGAACAATACTGAAATATAAAAGGTGAATATAAGCTCTTTATTCATATGCAAAATATACAATTAAGAACAAATCAGCAAGAAAAAAAAAGACGTAACGCACCAATAAAGCTAAGCAGATCTTGCTTCGTGTAATGGAATACAAAAATGCATAATGGAAATTTTCAGAATAATTAATCGCTTTAATTTTCGTTTTACCCCTTCCTCTTGTATGCATGTCGATTTTAAAGTAACAGTCTGATTCATTTTTGGCTATTTGTGTTCATTCTTGTTAAATTTCCTTTTACTTAACGGAAGTTGGAAAACGTGGCAATTTCGGAGAAGAAAATAAATAATAACAAAACCGGAACGCTGCCGGGTGGGTATATACACCACGAAAATAAATAAAAATGCAAAGAGATAGAGAAGAAAAAGTCATTGACATGAATAGCATCTTTATCTTTGGAAGAATAAGATAGGTTCCATACTACATTTTTTCCTTATCTTTGTAAAGGAAAAGAGATAGGTTCCATACCTCATCTTCCCTTATCTTTAGAAGAAGATAGGATGGGGTTCTAGACAGTATTTTCTCACAAGAGAAAGAAGACACACCTTTCGTATAAAATGGAAAGAAAAAAGTAAAATTCACTCGCAGAGTGCGGCAGTAAAAGTCACAACTCCATTCTGGACATTGACGATCCTCAGTTTGGAAAACAATTGAATTAAAAATATCCCACACCCTTCTCGACACCAGAATAAAGGTGAAAAGGGGAAGGAGGAACTGATACACTTCAAACTGTGAATATACTGTGTATACATTCTTCAAGAAGAATGTATATGTATTCTTGTAATTTTTAGCAATAAACTATGCAAGTATTTAGTTTTGTAACAGGAGTTGTTAAATGACGCTTTGCTTTCCTGTTCGCTTCGCTGTCTTTATAAGTTGAACCTCCATGCTGGGACCAAGGTTAACGGTCTTAGCTAAAAAATATTATAAATCTAATTAATATAAAAAAAAATTCAAATCGGGCCATATATGGATGACTTTTGTGGAGACATGAGGTACAGAAAACATAATATATTTTCCACAAATCAACAATTATCGTTGAAAAGGATATAGTTACTACAAGAAAATATATTCACAGGAGATAAACTTTTCGCCATTTATACCTAGACTTCACGAAATCTTATTTCTTGTAACCATAAAAACATTCTGTAACAGGATTAATTAAAGAGAAATATATTATGATTATTTTAAAGCACAGCTATGAAAGGAAAAGGTATTGTTAGATAAATGTTGAGTTATCCTAGTGTAAATACAAGCTTGTTCATTTTCAGCAGATGGACTGACGCTATTCAAGGTCTGTAGAATTAATTGATATCTAGAAAGGAATTCGTTTTAGCCAGCAGTTTGTGAATAAATATTATACTCTTAATGGAAGCAAGCATTAGCGCATTATATTAAAATTGCCGACTTGTGGGATTTTATACATACATACATATATACGAGTATATATATATATATATATATATATATATATATATATATATATATATATATATATATATATATATATATAGTAGCTGACCAACCCGGCGCTGCCCGTTCTTTTTTCCCAGAAATCAGTGTACTGACTGTCCCTTTTATCCAGATATTACTGTTCTAATTGTCTCATTTATCCACGTATTACTGTGGTAACTATGCTGTTTATCCAGGAATTACTGTATAAACTGTCCCTTTTATCCAACTATTACTGTTTTGAGTGTCGCATTTTTCCATATATTACTGTAGTCACTGTCCCATTTATCCATATATGACTGTCCCTTTCATCCAGGTATTACTGTACTGACTGTTCCATTTATCCAGGTATTACTGTGGTGACTGTCCCTTTTATCCAGGTATTACTGTACTGCCTGTCCCATTTATCCAGGTATTACAGTTCTGGCCGTCCCTTTTATCCAAATATTACTGTAATGAATGTCCCATTTATCCATATATTACTGATGTGACTGTCCCTTTTCTCCAGGTATTACTGTATACTATCCCTTTTATCCAGATATTACTGTGGTGAATGTCCCATTTATCCAGGTATTATTGTGATGACTGTCCCATTTATCCAGGTATTACTGTACTGACTGTCCATTTTATCCAGACATTACTGTTCTGACTGCCGCCTTTATCCAAATATTACTGTGGTGACTGTCCCTTTCATCTGAATATTACTATGGTGACTGTCCCATTTATCCAGGTATTACTGCACTGTCTGTCCCTTTTATCCAGGAATTACTGTGGTGACTGTCCCTTTTATCCAGAAATTACTGCACTGTCCCAATTATCCAAATATTACTTTGCTGACTGTCCCATTTATCCAATGTTATTGTGGTGACTGTCCCATTTATCTAGGTTTTACTGTGGTGACTGTCCCTTTTATCCAGGTATGACTGTATTGACTGTCCCATTTATCCAGGTATGACTGTACTGACTGACCCTTTAATCCAGGTATTACTGTAGTGACTACCCCGTTATTACTGTGGTGACTGTCCTATTTATCCATATGTTACTGTGGTGACCGTCCTTTTATCCAGTTTTTACTCTTCTGACTCTCCCATTTATCCAGATATTACTGAGCTGACTATCCCTTTTATCCAGGTATTACTGCAGTGACTGTCCCATTTATCTGTGTATTACTGTGCTGACTGTCCCTTTTATCCAGGTGGTATTACTGTGGTGACTGTCCCATTTATCGATGCATTACTGAACTGTCTGTCCATATTACCCAAGAATTATTGTGCTGACTGTCTCTTTTATCCAGGTATTACTGTGGCGATTGTCCCTTTTATCTAGATATTATTGTGATGACTGTCTATTTTATCCAGATATTTCTATGGTGACTGCCCCCAGGTGTCAATGTCCTGACTGTCACTTATATCCAGGTATTACTATGCTCACTGTCCCTTTTAACCAGGTATTACTATGGTGAATGTCCATTTTATCCAGACTTTACTGTGGTGACTGTCCCATTTACCCCCATTAAACCTAAACACCCCCACTAAACCTTAGCACACCCCCCTACTAAACTTAAACACACCCTCCCACTAGTTACAAAGGGAAGGGGGACAGGGAAAGGGGAAGGGGAAGGGGGTAGGCTACAGGTTTGAAACCTACCCTATTATCTAAATTGGGTCAAATGATGGCCACATGCCAAATTTTGTCCAGATCGGTCAAGCGGTTACCACATATGTTACAAAGGGAAGGGGGATGGAGGAAGCGGAAGGGGTTATGGGTTTGAAACCTACCATATTATCTAAGTTGAGTCACTTGATAGCCATGTGCCAAAGGGGTGGGGAAGAGGGTACAGGTTTGAAACCTACCCTATTATCTTAAGTTGGGTCAACTGATGGCTATGTGCCAAATTTTGTCTTGATCGGCCAAGCAGTTACCAAATATGTTACAAAGGGAAGGGGGTACAGGTTTGAAACCTACCCTTAGATTAGTCAAACGGTTACCACATAAATTACAAAGGGGATGGGGGAAGGGGGTACAGGTCTGAAACCTACCCTATCATCTAAGCAGGGTCAATTGATGGCTATGTGCCAGATTTTGTCTTGACCAGTCAAGCAGGTAGCACATTAGTTACAAAGGGAAGAGGAACAAGGTATGGGTTTGAAACCTACCCTATTATCTGAGTTGGGTCAAATTTTGTCTAGATCAGTCAAGTCGTTACGACATAAGTTACAAAGGGAAGGGGAAGGAGAAGGGGGTACGGGTTTGAAACCTACCCTATTATCTAATTTGGGTCAAACGATGGCGACGTGCCAAATTTTGTCTAGATCAGTAAAATGGTTACTACATAAGTTACAAAGGGAAGGGGGAAGGGAAAGGGGTACGGTTTTGAAACCTACCCTATTATCCGAGTTGGGTCAAATGATGGCCACGTGCCAAATTTTGTCTAGATTGGTCAAGCAGTTACCCCATAAGCTACGATGGGAAGGAGGAAAGGGAAGGAGAAGGGTATGGGTTTGAAACCCACCCTATTATCTAAGTTGGGTTAAATGATGGCCACATGCCAAATTTTGTCTAGATCAATCAAATGGTTACCACATATGTTACTAAGGGAAGGGGATTGGGGGTACGGGCTTGAAACCTACCCTATTATCTAGGTTGGGTCAAATGATAGCCATGTACCAAATTTTGTCTAGATCAGTCAAATGGTTGCCACATAAGTTACAAAGGGAAGGGGGAATGGGAATGGGGAAGGGAAAGGAGGAGGGGTATGGGTTTGAAACCTACCCTATTATATAAGTTGGGTCAAATGACGGCCATGTGCCAAATTTTGTCTAGATTGGTCAAACGGTTACCACATAAGTTACAAGGGAAAGGGGTACAGTTTGGAAACCTACCTGATTATGTAAGTTGGGTAAAATGATGGCCATATGACAAATTTTTTCTAGATTGGTCAAGCATTTACCAAACAAGTTATGAAGGGATGGCGGAATGGGAAAGAGGGAAGGGGGTACGGGTTTCAAACTTACCCTATTGGGTCAATAGATAGCCATGTGCCAAATTTTGTCTAGATTGGTCAAGCGGTTACCACATTAGTTAAAAAGGAAAGGGGGAAGGGGGTACAGGTTTGAAACCTTCCCTATTGTCCAAGTTGGGTCAAATGATAGCCACATAGCAAATTTTGTCTAGACCGGTCAAAAGGTTGCCACATAAGTTACAAAGGGAAGGGGGAATGGGGATGGGGAAGGAGAAGGGATATGGGTTTGATACCTACCCTATTATATAAGTTGGGTCAAATGATGACCACGTGCCAAATTTTGTCTACATCAGTCAAATGGTTACCACATAAGTTACAAAGGGAAATGGGTACAGTTTGGAAACCTACCTGATTATCTAAGTTGGGTAAAATGATGGCCACATGACAGATTTTGTCTAGATTGGTCAAGCGTTTACCAAACACGTTATGAAGGGATGGGGGAATGGGAAAGGGGGAAGGGGGTACGGGTTTCAAACTTACCCTATTGGGTCAACAGATAGCCATGTGCCAAATTTTGTCTAGATTGGTCAAACAGTTACCACATTAGTTAAAAAGGAAAATGGGAAGGGGGCACAGGTTTGAAACCTACCCTATTATCTAAGTTGGGTCAAATGATGGCCGCAAGCCAAATTTTGTCTAGATTGGTCAAAAGGTTACCACATAAGTTACAAAGGGAGGGGGAAAGGGATACAGGTTTGAAACCTACCCTGTTAATCTACATTGGGTCAATTGATGGCCACGTGCCAAATTTTGTCTAGATCAGTCAAGCAGTTTGGATTCCTATAGAGCAAAAACATAGAAACATTCACTTTTATATATAAGATAAACATATATGTCCATATAAAATCCCACAAGTTAACAATTTATTTATATCTATATATATGTGTGTTTGTGTGTGTACAAAATGAAACAAGTCAACAATATATATATATATATATATATATATATATATATATATATATATATATATATATATATATATATATATATATATATATATATATATAATTATTATCACTTTTGTACGTGATTCATTTATCACACATTACCACAGGTGAAAAATAAAAACAGGGTGTAGGTCTGACCGGTTTCGACTTTACTTCATTAATGGCTTGGAAGTAAAGTTGAAACCGGTTAGACCTACACCCCATTTCTTATTTTTCACCTGTAATGGTAATGTGATATATATATATATATATATATATATATATATATATATATATATATATATATATATATATATATATATATATATATATATATATATATATATATATATATATATATATATATATATATATATATATATATATATATATATATATATATATATATATATATATATATATATATATATATATATATATATATATATATATATATATATATATATATATATATATATATATATATATATAGAATCTACTGGTCACTTTTTTTACCAAATACACATATGTAATTATAATGGCCACAATGCCCTCCTAAGTTCTTGAATTCTTCGTGCTTTTTTGGATGTGCTCGTCGCTATAAAGCCTTAAGATCTAAGAGATATGAAGAAATTGTGATGTCCAGTAGCAGGAAATGAACCTGGGCTCCATAATCACAACGGGGTCACCTTGCTGGCCTGACCACAAGAAAGACGAAAGTCTATTGCCTCTCATACATACATATACCTGTCATTTTCAGATACATAATATATTAGAGCTGAAATAGACCCATCCTCACCATCGTAGCCAAGTGGGCAATCGTTTTTATTGCTATTTTGGCTAAAAAAACTGGTCACTTTTTACCAGATACATACGTAATTGCAATAGTCACAGTGCCTTCTTAACTCCTCAAATTCTTCGAGCTTTTTTGGATACCACAAAGCCTTAAGATACAAGTTCAAGAAATATGAAGATATTATTATGTCCGGTAGCGGGAAATGAACCCGTGTTATCATAATCACAGTGGGGGTCACATTGCCGACCTGACCATGAGAAGGATAAAAATCTATTGCCTCTCGTACATACATATACCTGTCGTTTTCAGATGCATTTATTAGAGCTGGAATAGATCCATCCTCACCATCGTAGCCATGTGGGCAATCGCTTTTAATGCTATTTAGGCTGAAATATATGTAGAATCTACTGGGTTCAATAATCACGACAGGGTCATGTTGCCGACCTGACCATGAGAAGGATAAAACATGCCTTTGATGGTGAGGATGGGAATATTTCAGCTCTACAAAATGTATCTGTAAACAGCAGGTATGTGTATGTACAAGACAATAGACTTTTATCCTTCTCGTGGTAAGGTCGGCAACGTGACCCTGTTGTGATTATGGAACCTGTGTTCGTTTCCCGCTACCGGACATCACAATTTCTTCATAATTCTTGCACTTGGATCTTAAGGCTTTGTAGTGACAAGCGCATCCAAAAAAGCGTGAAGAATTCGAGAATTAAGAGGGCACTGTATATTGCAATTACACACACAAAATATATATATATATATATATATATATATATATATATATATATATATATATATATATATATATATATATATATATATATATATATATGTGTGTGTATGTATGTATGTATTTGTGTGTCCAGACCTCTCTGCCTTCTTTTGTGGTTGACAGATTGACTCATGTTTGTCAAAGAGTTATGTTTTCCCTCAACGTGTGTGTGTGTGTGTTACTTTGCTTGATGTGAGCAGAATACCTTCAAGGGAAAATCTCATCCGTAATGTACCTTACTTTAAAAACGACAGTGAAAACGAATTTGCATGGTTTTAATCGTAACGTTCTTCTACCACAAAATTTATGCCAAACTAAGTGTATAAGAAGCGAAAGGAATAGGAGAAAATGATCGCACACAGTATTAGTAACCAATACTAATCCATCAAACCCTCTTCAATAGTTAACTGTTAAATTTCCTTTGGGTTGTAACACTCTTAGCAAAGGTTAAAAGCCAAAGCTATATAACAATTTGGCAATCTAGTTGTTGAAAAACTTAGTCAGTTAAAATCACACAGGATAGCAAAGGGTATTTAAGACGGTAAACATAACTTTTTGAAACACATGAGTCAACATGACAACCACAAAAGAAGGCAGAGTTTTAAATGCGTGAATTTAAGGGTGTACCCAACATGTAAAAGAGATACAGGATAGTCAGTTACGAAAATGCTAAGAAAAAAAGAAAGAAACGGGGTTGACAGTAACATAACTGAAACTAACACATGAAGCTGCAGTACCTTCTCATGAAAAATTTGACAACTCACACAGCCAATGAGAAATTCATATTCGGGGGTTGGGAAATGAAAGTTACCTTTTTTTCGTCGGCAAATACACGTCGCCCACCTGTCTCTTTTACAAGCGTCCGCGTCGAAACCTAACATATGAAACTATCATGGGGCCACATCCAAAAATGATGACACCAAATGGGAATCCATACCGACTCGCGCGTTCGCTTGATGATGTCCTTCATAAAACACTCTAGTTTAATGCACTCCGCTGATTGACGGAACGTCTATTTGGCCAGTTATGTATATTTGGCTTCGCAATGCACAACTAAGTGGCGGCCCATCAAAATTCATGAGGGCGATTTATCGACGTCAGGTAATACAATACTCAGATGGGATAGATTTATGCCGCTTCCATAAATAATGCTGATGGCACCTTTTGTCTGTGTTCATTCTTGGAGGAGAATTAAGGAGTCGTTCTCGGAACTTTTCATTGTTGTCGGAAGGACTCGTATTACTTGCATCAACACGTGACAGTCATGTGATCATGGGTAAGTCATAACATTATGCGCATGTCATATCTTCATGCGTAAGTCATCGACAACATAGTGGCAAGGAATGACTCATTTTACAACTTTTTAAGATATTACTACCACTGCAGTTTATATAACGAATAGGAAAAGTTTAAAGTTAATCTAAAAGCTGAATGCATGTGAAAAAGTGAAAAAGAAATAACAAAACGCGTAAGTGAAATATCGAGTTAAGGAAATAGATAATAGTAATAAAAAAAATTCTGTAACACTTTCAGAATGCACGAAGGGTGAGACGGAAGTGAGATGGAATGAAAGAACGTGAAAATAAATGGAGAAGGTTCCTTGCGAGATAAGAAAAAGAAGGGAAGTGCGGGAACGATAAAAGAGTGAATGGGGGAAGAGGAATAAAATGGCGAAGTAAAAGAAAGGAGCGGAAGAGACAGAACGTGAGAGGAAATTTGAAGAATAATGGAAGGGAGAAGAGAAAGCGGGGAAGCCAAGAGGAAAGAACAATTTGTAGAGACAAGAAGAATTTTCAAAACCAAAAAGAAGCTATGACAGTATGTGATTAAATGTAAAACACCTGATTTACTAAGTAGAGGAAAAATTGTAAGAACCCCACATCTTGAAATGGGATGTACTAAATTTAGGTAAATAATCCATCAAAATTAATAAAGTAAAAATACAACAGGGAACTTCACTACGTCAAAAATGGCATTACGAATATTTAAGAAATTAATATCATGAAAAAAAATTCCTGTAAACCAATATAGTAAATGGATGACACTCTTTCTAGTGCTAAAATTATGTCCTGAAATATGAACTATAATTTTTTTTTTTACTTAGAAAGCCTGTAAATATTAAACAAAATACTTGGGCAAAACTGTACCAAAAAATAAATTATTCTGAATTATCAAACAATACTCTGTTTGAAAATCTACTAGGACATGAAGCTTAATAAAGAAATAACTCACTTAAAATGGTCGACAGAAACACGAAAACATTATAAAAGGAGCTAAAATTTCAAAATTCTATCAGTCTTAGTGTCTAGTCTCATACTCTGCTTAAAACATTTTTACTGACGAGAGTCTTGATCGGGAAAGCAATTTAATTCACTGGAAATCACCATTAATGGTTAAAATTAGGAATAAAATTCAAGCCCTGCTGTTATAACTGTTCGTCCTTATATGACCGCTGCTATCATGACCACTATTACATTAAATAAAAAACATAAGTAAATAAGATATAAATCATAATTTTTTTGCTGCCGTATTTAATTAACAAATGTCCAGTTACATTTTGACTCAAATTTTAATGAATACAGAATGTATCTGAAATTTACCTTGATATTTAGTAATATAAAGATTTCAAAAATAAATGGTTCAGTAAGAATGGAATTCAATTATTCAGTGTTTATACAGCATATATATATATATATATATATATATATATATATATATATATATATATATATATATATATATATATATATATATATATATATATATATATATATATATATATATATATACTGTAGATTCCCACATGGACCCCACACACCGTCATTTCACCTGGCTCGCTAATCTCCTCACACCAACATCTCCACGTGCGGATAAGAAACACAGCATGCGTCACGCATCTTTTATACACATATCTCCGTTCATATTATTGTCAGATCAAATGTATTATTGTCACTGTACACATTACAATGTCAGTATTTCAGCCATATGTACCATAGCTTCAAATGTATATGTATATATTCATCTGTCAACATACACAAATAATTGTGTGGTGACCTCTGCTTTTGTTCCCCTGGTGTCAGGCACTACATTTCCGCTCACAAGAGTTATTGACCTGTCTGTTTGTTATCTGAATAAATGAGTAAGTTTGTAGACTCTGGCTCTTACTCATGCCTTCGCTATATTGGTGACCACAGAGATGACCCACCCAGCCAACCCCAACAATGCTAGCTTCTCCAGCGAGACCATCAACGCCGCCACCATAAGTCTACCTCCTTTCACGCCCCACAACCCAGAACTTGGTTCATCAGGGTGGAAAGAATCTTCCGATTGAAGAAAACCACTTCCTCAACACGCACAAAGCAGATGCCATCCTCGAATTCCTGCCGAATGACGCCTTCAAGCAAATCACAGGATGGCTAGCAGAACTTCAAAGCCCCGTCACCTACGAATTGCTGAAGGGCCAGCTGAAGTCATCCTTTTACATGCCACCCTCCTTAAGAGCCAAGAAATTCCTGAACTACGTGGGGGCACCCATAGGAGACGAGCAGCCATTGCACATCTACAAACAGTTGCAGCGGCTCATCACGTTACCCGCCACAGACGGCCAACCTGAGTCATCCCTAGACCTTGTGAGAGTGGTACTCCTCATAAGATTACCCTGCCAAACAGTGGCGGCCTTGCCCAATGCCTCCACCATACCAATCAAGGAATTCCTGAAGTTGGTCAACACAGTGCACATGGCCCACAAGATGGTGGAGCCCACACAGCCACCAACAGCAGCAGCAGCACCACAACGGCCCCAGCAGTCAATTTTCATGGAATCTGACAGCGACCCAGAGGGAACAGCCACCCCGTCCACAAACGAAATTTCCTCAAGCAATTCATCGAGTGAAAGACCAGAAAGGAAAAAGAACCACCAGAGGGGATGTGTTACTTCCACTGGAGATTCTGGAAGAAAGCCTGCAAATGTGACAAAAACTGCCTGTTTAAAAAAAAAAACATGCAAGAGGGTTGCAACAGCGACCCATCCAACTAAATGTCAGCGGTGAGCAGACTGGTTGCCTCGTAAGAGAAACCACCTGCCACCGCTGTCTTTCCTCCAAGTACAGACATAGAGGCTCCACATGCTTCTTCATCAGGGATGAAAGGTCAGACAGAATTCCTCATCGACACTGAGCATGCAGGTCATTTGTGCCAGCCAGTCCAAATGAACAACCCTGCTCCACAAATATGCCCCATCGCAGCAGCCACCCCACCACTGTAAATACGACAACTTCTACAAGACTGCCGAGAAGTCTTCAAAGACGACCTGCAACACGACTTAACCAAACCAGCAAAACACAACATCCAGCACCATATAGAAACTGAAGCCCCCCCCCCCATCCACTCATGTTTCAGACGTGTAGCCCTGGAGAAGCTTGCCTACGCCAAACAAGTGTTCAAGGAGATGGAGAGTGTAGGAATATGCCAAAAAGCCCCCAGCCCCTGGGCATCCCCCCTCCACACACTAGCAAAACCCGACGGAACTTGGCGCCAGTGTGGAGACTACCAGTGATTAAGCATTAAAACGAAGCCAGATAGATACCCGTTGCTGAATATAGCAGATATAACCAACCAGATGAATGAAGCAAAGATCTTCAACAAAATAGACCTGCTAAAGGAATACTTCCAAGTTCCAGTAGCGAAGTAAGATACAGAGATAACCGCAATCATCACCCCCTTCGGCAACTACACCTTCAACTACAGCTGCTTTGGCCTTTGCAATGCAGGGGCAACCTTCCAAAGACTGATGAACGAACTGCTTGGCAACCTCCCATACTGCGTGGTCTATGTTGACAATATCCTCATATTTAGCCCCAACCTCAAGCAGCATCTTAAAGACTTCAAAAAAGTACTTAAAATACTTAAATACTCAAAGAAGATGGACTAGTAGTAATGGAAGACAAATGCGAATGGGCAAAGAAAACGGTGGAATTCCAGGTACATGAGTAAGCCCAGAGGGCATAAACCCCTACCAGAAAAAGTAAAAGCAATCACCGACTTCCCAAAACCAGCAACAATTAAAGCAGTACAAGAATTTTCAGGACTAATCAACTATTATCATAGATTCATCCCTAACATTGCTAAAATTATGAGCCCGATATATCAATGCCTACAAGGAAAACAAAAACAGTTTAATTGGTCAGAAAATCAAGATCATGCATTTCTTTTGGCAAAACAAGCATTAACCTCTGCAACCACATTCATTTTTCCTCTACCCCATAGGTCCCTAACGTTGACAACAAACACAAGTAACACAGTGATGGGCACCATACTAGAGCAGGACACAGATGATGATCATCATCCACTGCCATTCTTCAGCAAGAAGCTAGCAACAGCGGAACAGAAATACTCCACCTTCAACAGGGAGCTTCTAGCAGTCTACAAAGCCGTCTGCAACTTTCGCCACATGCTTGAGGGACGACAGTTTATCGTACAAACAAACCATCAACCCTTGGTGCACACCTTCACAGAGTTAGCAGACACATGGTCAGCACAGCAACAGTGGCACCTGTCAGCAGTAGCTGAACACTCCTGCACCATCAAATAATTGAAGGGTTCATATTTGAAGGGTTCAGCAAACACCGTGGCAGACACTATAAAAACCTGCATCAACACCATCCAGCTCGGGATAGCCTATCCCGAAATAGTGGAAGCACAAAGAGACGACATGGACCTACAGTGACTGCGGTGGGAGAACCCTGCCCTTACATGGAGCGACCTGCGAGACAAGTGGCGGGTGCCCTTGCCCCTACCTGCCAGAGGGCCTCAGAAGAAGATCCTTTACACTCGCCAACAACCTGTCCCACCCATTAGGCCGGTCAACTGCTCGAATCATAGCAGAGCAGTACATCTGGTGGGGAATGAAAAAAGACGACAAAAAAAAAAAAAAACTGGACAATAGAATGCATCCCTTGTCAGACTCCAAAAATCACAAGACGCATATGGAGCAGAACAGGAGAGTTCCAAACAACACACTGCCGACTCGCCCACATCCACGTCAACATAGTGGGGCCCCTAACCCCCTCTGAGGGGTACAGTTACCTGTTCCCCATCATCGTTAGAAATACCAGGTGGCCCGAAGCAATACCAATACAGCAACAGATGGCAGAAAGCTGCATGAAAGCCCTCATTGGATGGGTCAGCAGGCACAGAGTCCCGCAGATCATCACGAGTGACAGGCAAGCCAACTTCTCGTCCACCCTCTGGAACACCTTCGCAAACACTTTGGTGACAAAGATAACACACATGACGGCCTACAATCCAGAAGCTAACGGCATCATCGAAAGGCTACACCAGTCATTGAAAGCATCGCTCACCGCCAGATGTCAAGGTGGGAGCTGGAGAAAGGAGTTACCACGGGTCTTACTGGGCATAAGAACGACACCATACACAGCATTCAACGCATCTCCAGCAGAAGTCCAATACAGCCAAGCACTAACATTGCCAGTAGATGTCTTTCAAGATCAAACAAGCCCAACATCTGAAAAGCAGTAGAATGGAGAATACCAGCCAAGACGACCTACCACATGACCAGAGAAGTGTACATCCCCAGCGAGCAGCAGAACGCAAAATATGCATGCTACAGGTAGATGCACACAGAGGCCCCCCCCCCCCCTCTCCTCAGCCTACTCACGACTGATCTGTATCATCCAGAGATGACGACAAGGCCTACCAGATGACAGTAGACAGCAGGATGACATGGGGGGGGGGGGAGAAGTCCTGTAGGGTCCCACGTGGACCCCACACACCATCATCTCACCTGGCTCGCTAATCTCCTCACAACAACATCACTGTGAGCAAAACGTGCGGACACAAGAAACACAGCATACGTCGCACATCTTTTATACACATATCTTCTTTCATATTATTGTCAGAATAAATATATTGTTGTCACCATACACATTACAATGTCAGCATTTCAGCCATATGCACCGTAGCTTCAGTCATACCTCGTACAACAATTTAATTTATATATTCATCTGTCAACAAACACAAATGATTGTGTGGTGACCTCCGTTTTCGTTCGCCTGGTGTCAGGCGCTACATTTCCGCTCGCAAGAGCTATTGACCTGTCTGTTTGTTGTCTGAGTAAATTAGTAAGTTTGTAGACGCTGACTCTTTCTCACGCCTTCCCTACAATATAACGAATGCTTGTCAGTGAATTTACAGACTCCTACAAATAACATCACGATGAACACTCTTGACTATTAATGCTGTATTACGCAAATTTCCATTTACAACCTTTAGGAAGAATTGATGTCCCGTTCGTAATCGTACTATGCCCTCTCAGTCCATCCTGCCTGTTTGCTGATACCGAGAAGGAAGTGGAGCGAGGCAAAGCAAGTACTGTTGAGATTTTGCTGCATTAGGTTCCAGTTCTCTTCTTTTTCCATATGTTACGCAAGAGCAACCAAAGTCCTCTTTCCTTGATGAAGACATTCGTCAATGGATGTTCTTTGGTTTTCCATGTCCTATATTATGCCGTATGTAGAACACTATTTTATGCTTCTTGATTTGGTTATAAAATTCAAAGGCATACTCGTATAACTGTGGCGCTTCTAACTCTATCATCATATTTTGTAAATCTTTGTGCAAAGACTTTCAACACGTCTTAATTTTTTTCAGTTTATTTTCATGATAGTGTATTCTTCGGATGACTGCATCCTGAATCACAGCTTTCCTGTTTCATAAATGAGTGTAAAATATATAGCACATTAGACAGAAGTGAGAACTCTCACTAAAACTATTTTACCCGCTTTAAAATCTCTATATTGCATGAAATGATTTTCCTAAAAAGAATAATTCTAAATAGTATTCTGACTGAATAAACAATACTTATTCAAGTCTCGTCTTCACTGCCACTGGCACCATTTTGATTAAGATAGAATAAATGTATTTCTGAAGTCATCAACTGAATATTCGCATAGGATTTCTAGATCATAAGCAAGCAAGAAATATTGCAAGACTGATAGGTTTACAAAACTTTCAAAAGGTCATCACAAGTTTTTTGTTACAAATATGATGGCGGTATTAATTCAATTGTTAACACCAAAATGAAAAGTTTTTCACTAAATACTTTTGAAATGCAAGGTTTTATTTCATTTTGTTGTTTTACTTTAAGTTGAAAATGGACTACATAAGATGTAAAATTGAGGTTTGACTCTGTAACGACTAACATCAAAACAATGAACTGTTGATCCTGTAACGAAAGGTAACAAAAGTTACTAAATATACGAGAAAAGCTGCAATATAATAGCTAGATTGGTTGGCATGTGAATACGTAACAGTAAATGTAAAATAAGTGAGCTAATAAAGAGATATATGTCAAAAAGACGCTCAAATTATTTTCAGATTTGTGAATTACTATGAATACAGTATGTTTCATTAATTAGCAATATATATATATATATATATATATATATATATATATATATATATATATATATATATATATATATATATATATATATATATATATACATATACACACATACACATATATACATACATACATAATATATATATATACATATACAGTGTATATATACACACTAACTTCCTCGCAATGGCTTATGATACACGATCCTAGGAGGCGCAGACCTTCCACAATAAAGCTCTAATGAAAAGAAAATATTCGGAAAGTTCTTTTTTACCTGCAAAGAAACAATGGAAAACAAGCATTCCTAATAGCCGTGAATCCTCCACGTAAATTGAAGGGTGCGGAACGCAGGGGGAACAGAAGCAAAAAAAAGGGGAAAAAGGATAAATGGGGAATTGGATAGAAACAAAAAAAAAAAAAAAAAAAGAACAGAGAACTAATAGATAGAAAATAAAAGTCGGGGTGACAGTTCAAAAGTGGAAAAGACGGCGGATGATAAAAGAAAAGGTTTTGTTTCAAAGAAAAATTATTTATACAAAGAAGAATGAAGCACTCAGGCAATTCCAAATGTTCATTAGACTGAATGCACACAAACAACTCCAAGTTTCTGTGCACCTTTAATATGGCCTCTTTCACTTAACTATTTCTGCCACCCATAATTCTCCATTCTCTCTACTTGACAAACTTGCCCCAAAACCCTTTGATTCATCTCTTTACGCATAGAACCTTACCACATCTTGTAATGAATCATCCATACTCAGGATTCATTCTGGACGATTCTACATATTTTTTCCTGTCTTCCCACTTTAGTCACCCTAGATATCTTCCTTTAAGTCAGACCTTATAAAACACTAATTCATAACTCTCTAATTTAGCAGTTCCACCATTACTTGTAACATAAAAGAATACCTATAACCAAACCACTCTCATTCTTCTACCATTTTGTAAGTGTTCACCAATGCATAGTACTGAGAATCAATTAATCTTTAAAATTCTCCATCCCTGTTGTTCCATTGGGTAGCAATCCTGCTAAGCATTTTTTTTATCTCCCCCCATACATCACTTCAGCTATAAAAAAAAAAAATACAAAGAAATACCTAACATTTACTGAAGTTATTTTTAACACTTCGCCCTCTCTCCCTCGTTTATATATATATATATATATATATATATATATATATATATATATATATATATATATATATATATATATATATATATATATATATATATATATATATATATATATATATATATATATATATATATATGGATGGGCCAAAGGAGAAGGTGAACGCTAAAGGTAACTTCAAGGAGATGGGATGAACTGATTTACCTTTTGATAACTGAAATGACAGTTTATGATGTTAGTTCATTATGATAATTATAATGACTGTGTAGCGGTTAAATATATGATGTTAATCTGAGGGAAATTAGGACATAGCAAGTTTTATATTCGAATAATTTTATTTTATCAAAACCTTTCAGTTTCTGTAAGGCATGTGGTGCTTAGTGACGCTCATTGAATAGTGGTATGTAACAGTAGAAATTAAGAAGACTAAAAGTTGGGGAAATATATCTAATGATAGTGTGCGCAATGCGTATTAAAGATATTAATTACATATGCAATAAATAACAAAAGTTCTAAAATCCATATTTGATGTGGAAAAAGGGGAATGTTCTATAACAGCTGTGACAGGGTGTTAATTGAAACTTACCGACCTTTTAATTTAAGGCATTAATTCAGATCACCTGAGTCAATCAATCTGAAATCATTGGGGATTTTTGTTGTTTCCTGAACCCAGTGGAATTCCCTAAGAAATAAGGTTTTTTTGTTGATCCAGGGAACTCATTTGACTCCTCTTCCATTTGCCATTAATTTTTTGGTGACGGATTGCACTTGCAATAGCCTCACTTAAATAATCAATGAAAGGTCTTGTAAGTTCTCTAGTTAATATCGTTTATATTTTTGGAAGATCTTTTCTAAGGGTATCCGGTGGCAAATGCAGCTTGAACATTATATTTTTGGCGTTTCTGCGTTTTCTAGGCTTTTGTTAACACTAACTGAAAACGACAATTTCTCCTTTGCTAAATCATGCACTGGCCTAATTCATAGTATAGAAAGGCTAGGAGTTTTAATGTATGTATATGTATATGTATATACACACACACACACACACACACACACACACACACACACACATATATATATATATATATATATATATATATATATATATATATATATATATATATATATATATATATAAAAACCCCTGGCCTTTCTATACCAAGAATTAGGCCAGTGCATGATTTAATTTAGAAAAGCAGAAATTGTCATTTTCAGTTAGTATTAGCAAAAGCCTAGAAAACACAGAAACGCCAAAAAAATATTGTTCAAAAAAATATTGTTCAAGCTGCATTTACCACCGGATACCCTTAGAAAATATCTTCCAAAAATATAAATGATATTAACTACAGAACTTACAAGACTTTTCAGTAATTATTCAAGCGAGGCTATTGCAAGTGCAATCCGTCACCAAAAAATTAATGGTAAATGGAAGAGGAGTCAAATGAGTTCCTTGGATCAACAAAAACAAACTTATTTCTCAGGGAATTCCACTGGCTTCAGGAAACAACATAAATCCCCAATGATTTCAGATTGAATGACTCAGGTGATCTGAATTAATGCCTTAAATTAGAAGGCCGATATGTTTCAATTAACACCCTGTCACAGCTGCCATAGAACATTCCCCTTTTTCCACAGCAAATAAGGCTTTTAGAACTTTTGTTATTTATTGCATTTGTAATTAATATCTTTAATAAGCATTGCGCACACTATCATTAGATATATTTCTCCAACCTTTAGTCTTCTTAATTTCTACTGTTACATACCACTATTCAATGAGCGTCACTAAGCACCACATGCCTTTCAGAAACTGAAAGGTTTTGATAAAATCAAATTATTCGAATATAAAACTTCCTCTACCCTAATGGATGCTACAGTTCCCTAATTTTCCTCAGGTTTACATCATATATTTAACCGCGAAACAGTCATAATAATTATCACAATGAACTAACATCATATACTGTGTACTCATCGTTTTTGGACATCTGTCATTTGAGTTATCAAAAGGTAAATCAGTTCATCCCATCTCCTTCAAGTTACCTTTAGCGTTCACCTTCTCCTTTGGCCCATCCAAATATCATAGTTTACATCCACGCTGTCGTGGCATTAAAGGTTTATATATAACAACTCTCATCTGCATAACAAAAAGATACGTATGTATGCGAATATGATTCACTGCTGTGAGACTAAGCTAGTCTTATGACAGTAAGAGCTCGTACAGAGGGAGCCCGTTTTATAAGGCTTTTGCAAGTGCGTTTTCTATGTATGCTTTCAACATGAACAGGTCCCATCTACCAAAGTTGAGTTCAGCAGAAAAAATATCATATTCTGCAATACAACATTCATGTTGTAACTGCCTAAGCGTGTATGAAACCCCTAAGTATGAAACGTCCACATGTTTATAACTTTCGTTCACTGCATAGGGGTACCATATACAACTTGTTGAATCCTACTCCATACAAACACACACTGTGCCATTTACCTCTGAAATCAATACCCTTTTACGCTTACGGGATATGAAAGGCCCTGCTTTCCCTAATCTGTTCCATTCCATCTGTCTGACACTTTCTAGATCTTTACCACCTCCTCCTAATACTTTTAAATTAGGCACTTTTCAGCAAACTATCATACTCCATTTTTCCACATGAATAAACCGTTCCCAGAATGCTGTGATCCATCCTTGCACCATTTTTCGTTTTCTGTAAAACAAAACTATTGAGATGGCTTTGTCTGTCCATCTGCACTTTTTCTGTCTGCCCTCAGATCTTAAAAACTACTGAGGCTAGAGGGCTGCAAATTGGTATGTTGATCATCCACCTTCCAAACATCAAACATACCAAATTGCAGCCCTCTATCCACAGTAGTTTTAATTTTATTTTAGGTTAAGGCTAGCCATGGATCGTGCGTCTAGCAGCGTTTTCCGGAGGCGTTGCCGACACATCTCCACTTGATCGAGAGTGTTTCATACAGCATTATAAGCCGTACAGAAAACTGGATTGCGCCGAAGAAACTTCGGTGCATTTTCTACTTGTTTGTATTTGTGCCAATTATTCTACATATCTCTATGTTCCTCACCCTTTCAATTCTTCATCTCAGCAGTTTCAACATCACTTCCTTAAAGATGAGCTAGCTGAGCAATTTCTCTATAAATTTAAACCTTGCCATCCATAGGCATTACAAATATTTTCCCAGTCATCTGCACACACCTTTCTTGCTGTACCTATTGCGTCCCTACTCTTCACTCACCCTTCCCTCATCAGAAATACTCTTCCACAAATACCTTATATAAATCATCTGCTTATATTCTATTCTCTCTCTCTCTCTCTCTCTCTCAGTATATATATATATATATATATATATATATATATATATATATATATATATATATATATATATATATATATATATATATATATATATATGTATGCATGTTTGTGTGTGTTTATGCAGATAGACGAATATATAAATACGCACGCAGGTGTATGATCATATACATACGTGTACTTTACATGTTTGCCCAGTGTTACACATCTAAAAACCAGCTACTTCTTGAGCATTAATGGAGTTTAAAAGCATCTCCCTCACTGCAGCAGCACCACTTGCAAAATCTCCCTTTTTGGTGGAAAACGAATGGGATTGTGCCATGGGGTCGTCCATCTGACGCTCCCTGACTCTGGGAGGAAAGCGTTCCAGAGAGACTCTTCTTCTTCTTCCCCGTGATCATTTCCTGAATGAATGGCAAATATGGAAGGCGAATTTGTTGTAACAGTACAGGGAGGAGAGTTGTAAACACCCCGGTGCATCCAGCCGGGGAAAAGAACGCTGCCTGGATTTAGGATCTGCTCTAGGAAAAAGTGGAAGAGTTCCGTTGGGGGAAGAGTGTTTATTTTACAGAGAGAGAGAGCGAGAGAGAGAGAATATTTGGTTTCTCGATTTTACGCGGTTAAAGTAAAGTACTGAAGCTCTCACAAGTACCTTATTTTGATAAATTTCTTAATGTGGACGGCATCAAGGTGTGACACTTGATAACCAACAATCAATCGATATCCCTGTGTAAAAATAACGAAGAGTAATTAAGCGCTGAATGAAACTATGCTCGATTTTAAAGATGGCTAAGGAAATAAGCGGATACTTGCATTTTGTTGCCTATATGGAGAGGGTTCGGAGGCCAAAAAACCCATTGCGCTTACCTACAGTAGGTTAGGTCAGATGGAAATGCGCTTACCTAGGTCTGGTCAGATGGAACGAAAAGAAAAGGAGGAAAACTGAAGCAGAAATAGCAATAATTCCAATTCCTTCTCACCTGGGGAGTAATAATTTCACGAATAAGTAAGAAGAAATACAATAAGAGAATAAAAATGCTAATATGTTTTCGAGTTCAAATTTTGTGCTTTCTAGTCATTAAGTATTTCCTTCCAAAAAGAATATTCGCTCAATGTTGACGAGAAAAGGCTAACGATCACGATAACATTAGCGACTATAATATATATAACAAAAATAAGGATATTTGCAATAACATAAATTACAAAAGTCATCACCTTCACCATTACACTGCGAATAATATTCCTCATCATCACTGCAAATATCATCTACCACACGTCATTTCATAATTGATTTTAACGAAACCGTAACATCTAATCTTTAAAGACCACTAAAGATCACTAAAATTAGAATCAACAGCATGGCAATAACAGGCGTCGGAGTGATTAAATATGTTTTTATGAAGCCAAATTTCCACGTGAGCTCATAGTTTATTTTCGTACTTGGTCATTTGACCTTTCCATAAGTAAGACATGAAATTTTCATTAGGGCAGTATTATAGGACTCTCTCTCTCTCTCTCTCTCTCTCTCTCTCTCTCTCTCTCTCTCTCTCTCTCTCTCTCTCTCTCTCTATATATATATATATATATATATATATATATATATATATATATATATATATATATATATATAAAAATAGCCACACAACTTCACTGTGTATATATATTTAAATTACCATATTAGGCTTCAATAAGACGAGATGGTTCAGAATCCGGAATCTAAACAATCCCGTCTTGCTGACGCCTAATACAAGTGATATGTATATATGTGAATATCGAAGAAAGTGAAATAATGTAGTGCAAGAACTTTCGCTTTTTTTTTTTCTAAGGGTGATTCCATACTGCAGTAAAACATGTCAACAGCTTATCTCATACAGATCACAGACATGTTGAAAACAAATCAACGACCGCAAGTGCAGAATGAACCTTTGGCAAATGCCGGATAAGAATGTGAAGTACTCAGTTTAGAACAGCCAATAAGTCGTTGAATATTATTCAACCTGTTTGTGATGTGTATATAAGTTGCCGGCGTGTGTTTATGACGTGTTTTACTGAAGCGAAGGCATCCTCAAACTGAATACAGCAGAAAAAAATTAGATATTACGAAAATCAAAGGAATGAAAAAAAAAACGGTATATACTAACGTTATCAAATCTGAAGTTGATCTTCAGATAAGGAACAGGTGCCTTGGATTAACCTAGACACCTGGAATAACCAAGGAGAGAGAGAAAGGCTGCCGACATTAATAAGAACTACTGATAATGCTTAGACTCCCTTTCATATTTCCTTCGAACACTTTTGCAGAATGGGATCAAGAGTAAAGATTTGGAGTGAAATTTATATTATTTTCATTCGTTACATTTATTTATGCAGAATCTAAGAAGTTTCTAGAGACAATATTACTAAATCTTGTTACTGTATTAGTACCGGTTTCTTTAAGATTTTCCACTTAGGTGTGCAAAAAGTGCATCTTTCGTTACTCCTGTGGTTCGTTATGACTGAATATTTATGGGAGTTTATTCTGACATTTAATTCGCAGCGCTTCCTGACTTGAATAAAAAAAAAAAAAAATCACAGTCCATTCACGGGATTTCATAATGCAATAGTGCTACTCTGATAAGAACGGTCTTGTATAAAAAGGTTAATTTTTCACGGAATGCTTTCAGCATTGAACTGACCGACTCAAAGGCGGGGAATTGTGACAAACAACACTTTCTTGTAACTTTTATCATAAGATTTCTTCCAAAACTATATTGCAGAAGTTATCAAATTCTCTCTATATTTTCCTAGTATTCTGACAATGTAATGACTTTTCATTTCATTAAATCATTTTAGACGTCTTTATTTTTTTTTTATGAACCTATTGCTGATGTTTATTGACAATAACTAAAGATGATGCTATTCGAATTAAAAAAATATTAAACAACGAATAAAAAAACACATTCAACATCCCAGAAATAGCAAAAAAAAAAAAAAGGGAAATCATATGGGAAATCATTTTCCATCATTAATCAGGGATAGCCACGGCATCAATATTATGATTGGGAAATTTGGCCCCAGACATAAATGTTAATCAATGTGATACAAAACCCACAAGTCATTAATCAGGGTGACATCAACCTGTGCTGCTCTTAATCACTGATATGACAGACACACAAACGGGAATGCCTTTGGTAACGAAAGTTCCATTTTTCCAATAACTGACAAAGTATGTGACATTACAATCCATAGATTGCTGTAATATTATAATTATGTTAAAGGCTTTCAGTCTAAAATCTGAAGGAGTTTTATACTGGAACATTTCCTTATTTTTCTTATATTAACAAATACATATAATGTATTGCGTTCGTTAACAAACTCAAGATTTTCGATTTAAAATTTATAGTAGAAATATTATAATGAATGTCATCAAAAGCAATATTAAATAAGACTTCTTCTCTTAGTCCAAATTTAGCAGGGATAAACGTTTCTAGTTGATATTAGGAACAGATTTATTTCTTCCATACCTCAGTGGGTATAAGCCATTTGAACACTTCCCGATAACTGAGGACATTTTTAGACTTAGGAAACAAAACCATATAAAAATTCACAAAATAACAATGGCTTAACAGGAATAAAAAAAATCGAAATGAAAAAAAAGTCCAAAATCACAGAAAACGATTTCTGAATATTCTTGACAACCTCTAAGCTATCAGTTCAATTTCAGGATTACAAAGAGCATCCTATTCCCAAGCAACAAAGAAGCACAAAAAATAAGAAAATAAAACAAATAAATACCACATAATTTTTAGAAAGATTTTTTAAGCATGAAAATAACGCGACATTACTGAAAATACAAAGAAGCTCTGAATCAGCAGGGCTTCAAAACTCCCAAAATTTGGAAAATGAAATTTTCAGCTGACTTACAGAGATGCAGGTCACTTCCATCCAAGGCCTGGTTTTCATAGAACTCAGCCTGTGTTGAAGGATCTGCAGATGGAACTAGTCATTATCGAATGTAAATCATTCTGTTTTCGTATTCGTTGGTGCTTAAACTTATTTTTACTTATGTGAATGGCTATCTGTGGAAATTGCACAAGGTTTTTAATAGAGAATAAATTACGTTTTCCTTGGAAAAATACAGCTCCAGTGCTCTCTCTCTCTCTCTCTCTCTCTCTCTCTCTCTCTCTCTCTCTCTCTCTCTCTCTCTCTCTCTCTCACATGAACACGCACGTGTGTGTATGTATGTATGTATGTATGTATGTATGTATGTGTGTGTGTATATATATAATATAAATATACACATATATATATATATATATATTATATATATATATATATGTATGTATATACACACCCATACAAAAATGGGAAAAAAGTACGTTAAAAGAAGAAGAAGAAGATACACACATATATATATATATACATATATATGCAGAGAGAGAAGACCTACAGAATGATATATATATATATATATATATATATATATATATATATATATATATATATATATATATATATATATATATATATATATATATATATATATATTTCATCATTCTATAAGTCTTCCTCTTCTCTTGTATTTTTAATTTTCACCAGCATGTACTCCATTCTAACATTAACATCTTATGATTCAAACATATATTTGGAGCGTCCTTAATGAGCAATACAAAACATTGAATCTGTCACAAATTTTTGAAAACTATATACGGCTGACCATATCTCTCTGGACCACATTGTAAAGAATATAATTTTACACTGCAAATCCTCGAAGCTTAGATAGAACTTAATTTCAAGTTTCCAGATTGGCAGTGATTTAGAAATTTCTCACTGTATAAATACTGCCCCTGTGTGCTAACAAATCCATTTTTGTTGGTAACAACTGAAAGATAACGCTCCTCGATTTTCCCTTTTTTATCGGATTCATTCCTATCTGTAACACACACACACATATATATATAAATATATATACATACACATACATACACACAATATATATTATTTGTGTGTGCTCAGGAATTTGTGTGTATATCTTTGTACTACGACACTTATATACATTTTTTACAAATGTCCCAATATAATGCAATCTCTATACCATCATATATAAAGTTACTAACGTTGTTTTTATTGAAGCCATTTTTAGAACTATTGCCGTATTTCGAAATAATACCCACTATTACCAGGTTCTGTCCAATTTGGAACAAGCTAAGCGTTAAAATAGCCAATTTCCTTTCTCCCTTCCGTTTTGTAATGTTTATTTTCGTCTGATAATCGTTTCATTTCTCTTTTAAAACATTATAGCTTGAAAGGTATTTCCTTACGACTCTCTCTCTCTCTCTCTCTCTCTCTCTCTCTCTCTCTCTCTCTCTCTCTCTCTCTCTCTCTCTCTCTCTCTCTCTCTCTTCTTGTCCAGTTAGGATAACTGGCTATTTCAGAATCTTTCGTTCCTATGCTGCAAATGAAAATAATTATTTGGCATTATCTTGCTCAGATTTCCACCTAAAAACAAAAATTTTTTTAAGCAGTTATTTGCAAACAACACATCTAATCGAAGGTTTAATTCTGATTCCATGTGGAAATACCTTCTTCCTTTTCAACACTTGCTTCCGAATATTATTAACGATAAATGAAGTTAACATTTAAAAAATCCTTCAACAAAGCATTTGTCAAGAAATTCGTTAATGTCAAAACATGTGTAAGAAATCCTTTAATATTAATGTGTAACTGTTCCATACTTGGTCAAATATTATGATGTTATCATATCAGAAAATGGATAAAAATAATTGGATACCGATAAGAGTAACATAAATAATAATTCTATACTGATAAGAGTAATATAAACAATTTAAACTAATTTCAATTACAGTTATATGATGTGGTCATTAAGGCAATGCCTCAAGAGTAATACAAAAAAATAAATAACATTTTCAACGACCACAGTTCATTTCTGAAAATGAAAAAGAAAAATATATGGAAAAAGGGATTTTCTTCAAATAAAATTAAGACGAGTTCGTAATCAAATCATCGTCACATAAATTTTCCCATTTTTTTTATGCCGCTACACCTAAGATATTTTCCGTTATGTTGTCTCTTGTCTTCATCATGCAAAATATGTAATTCATTGTCTATATATATATATATATATATATATATATATATATATATATATATATATATATATATATATATATATATATATATATATATATATATATATATATATATATTGCAGTAAACAGTTATGTACAGCTCACGATTTTTTTTTTTTTTTTACAAAAACATTTGGTAGTTTTGTACACGAGTAAAGCTGAAATATTTCACAGTCAAATACAGATATAATTTCAGTTTAAGGAAAAGATTCAAAGCACCACTTGTCATTTTAAGATCACATCAAAGTCGTGCCAAGGAGCATGCAAAGTGATTACCTGAGTGGGCTAATAATTAGTGGCACCAGCAGGTGACTAAGATCGTGGAAAGCAGACCATCCACCACCATTTCTAAACCAAAAAATCAGAATCTAAGTACATTTAAGCTTGGCTACTGGGCTTTGTTGAAAGATACACGGTTTAGAGGGTGAAATATCTTTTAGTACTACGTCTAAACAGAGCGACTACAGGCGTGCACCTAAGGACTAAGTGTGGGTACTACATTGCACCACGACAGATCGAAAGAAAATGCATTTGGTGCCTCGATTTGCATAACACACATAATAGGTCAAGATCAATAGGATAACTTCGAAAACAAAAATAAATCGAAATAAATGAGTCTGTAACGGAAAAGTAAACAAAAAAATCCCCCAAATAAAAGAAATAAATAGACAATCAATATAACACTCGACAAGAGCATGGATATGTCTCATAATAATATCTAATGAGTTTAAAAAAAAGACCCTAAAAAAAAAATAAAAAAAAAAAACGGTTCCACCCGTCACTCCTCGTGTATCTTCCAATGGTCAAGAGACCTCTGAGTACCTGTGACCAGCAGGGCTTCACGGTCGCCGTCCTGTCTCCGGTCAGTCGGAGAAAAAAATGGACGACCTACGCTCTCTTTCAGGAGGTGAGGTCATCAGTAGGGGAAACTGTTTAGCATGCATCGAAACTGAATGGCGTCCATGGTTTTTTATTTTCGCCTAATTAACATCATACTCTTTCTTTTTCTCTTTTTCTCTTAATTGTAAGTTGTCGAGAAATTGGTCTTATTTATTTTTACTATTTTTTTCTTTACTTTGGAAAGGAACTTTTACATGAGAAGTATCTCTTTGCTAACAAAAGTTTAAAAAAAATCAATATTTCAAGCTTATAAAATAATCATGTGTCAGTCTCTGCTTATGCAGTCAAAACTAAACCAAAATAATAAAACAAGGAACTGAACAAAAGAGAACAACTGTGAAAATAAAGTGACAAAAAATAACAGTCACTTTAAATAGGAATGGAAACATTTTAGGAGGCTGTGAGGAACTGATGCAAATATCCACAGTACTAAATATGATCAAATACTCAAAATGCATGAAAAAGTTAAATAGGTCATTGTCGACTTACCACTGAAGAGATGCCCGTTAGGTCCAACGCGCAGCAACTTGAGGTCATACTGGGTCATGTCCTTTTCCCCGAAGCCTTCGAGGTCAGTGCCACCGATCGTCTCCTTGACAATGCCGTCGAGGTCAGGGTAGGAAATAGACTTCTGGCGGCGGCGTGCCAGACATAGGATCAAAAGAACCAGTACTGGAGATAGAATGAAGAAATGAGATTAATATTGGTCTAACTTCGAAAACAAGAATGAGTACAAAAATAAAGTCTGAACTCGTAAAAATCTAATGTAAAGCAAAACTAGAGAAACGAATATGAGTTCAGAAATACGAAACGAAGTCCTGTAAGATATGAATAACGTTTACAAAAATTAAAATTTACGTAGAATTACTTTGTACTCTTTTTAACTGATATAAGAAGGCAACATGTATTGGCAATGAACGTATATCCCTGAAGTAACTCTGTACGTTCATAATATATCTTGAAATGCACGGAGATGGTATAGTGTCCTAAATGTAAATATAAAAAGTAGAGTTTATATAATATTTTTAAGGGAAAGCTTTTCACAGATAATAACGAGATGGGGCATTTTAACGTCTTGAGTTTAAGTTGTAACATAAATCCCAATTCTCAACTTGCACAGTGAATAATGTGTTCACTATAAAAAATAATATGGTTGAAACTCATGACCTCACAATTTGGGTATTATTGTGCAAATTTGGGTGTTATTGTGTCCTACCTTAGTAACAAAAAAAAAAAAAATACAGAAAACCCACAGGATGAGAGTAATTTTATAATAAACTGTCTATCGGTTAAAATTGCATTAAAGGAAACTAATACAGATGCATTTCTGCATTGCTTCCGATACTGAAGTCTGTCAAATAAAAATATAAGAAAATAAATATGAAACCTACAGAAATTATCTAGTACCATTCAACTGGTAAACAATGTTGTTATTTCTGCAATCCGTACGTTGAATGCTCAGTTAACACTGAAGGCATAAAAGAATCGGCAATATGGGAAGCAGTTGAGTAACATATCTTGACGAGTTACTGAAACGAGGAAATCGTTGCAGTAAAATGCAACGAACTAATTTTGAATTATGTCATATAACAACGCGCAAACCAACAACATCACAATTCGTGAATACTCACATAACAGGCACAGCAGACTAACGACTATGATGATGATGGACTGTTCTCCCAGGACAATGGTAGCAGTCACTGGGGCATCACAGGGCATGAAGGTATGTTTCCCGTAATCTGTGGAATTAAGGTCATAAAGGTAATCGTTATATCGCAGCTCCAGTATGCACCCATAGAAAGGTTCGATGGTGGGGGGAGTCTTCGACCATCCATAAGAGCTGGAAAGAGCAGCGAAGCTAATCATGGCTGCGACACCTCCTAGCTGCAAGGGTCCCTGGACATTCAATAAATTGCTGGTATTTACGTCTCCTGGAAGGTAGATGACCTTCCTGCAGTCGAGGGTCTCTGTGGTCTTGTTGCCTAAACAGTTTTTGACATCGAAGGTAATCGTCTTATCGTCCCACCAGATACGGTAGTCGAACGCCCTGTCGGTGTTCGTTTCCAGAGGTATCGTGATGACAGCTGTTCCAGTACCGAAGTCGACGTACGTTTCCAGCCGCCAGTTATTAATCACAACGTAAATAAAATCCCTGGGGTAATCTGTCCAAGGACGCGCCACCGTGGGGCCGGCGTACATGAGGATCCCGCTTGGCTCCCGCGTTTCGAACGAGAGCAAGATCGAGGAATTATCACAAACGGTGAAGGGCTCGTACCATGAGTAACCTCTCTCGAATCTGGCACTATAAAGCTCGCACCGTGGCCCGTAGTTGTCGTTATCGGGACAATGACACACGAGGGTGCCATTCGAGTCGTCACAAGTGCCCCCGTTCATACAGAATCCCTCGTAGCACACGGAAGGCAGGGGTTCGAGCGGGCCACAGGAGCATGTATAATCATCACTAATGTCGATGCCGACGACTGTCGACGTCTCACTGCTGAGAAGGAGTGGGTGAGTGAGATTTGGTCTTAATGAGTGTTGACAACTGCTCTTGTTGCACGGGGAGAGGTTCTCGTAAAGGCACATGTTGATGTCTACCATGGGAATTTTGATGCCTAGGGAGTCCATTATCTGGAGAGAATTAGACATCATTAATGGTCTTTACTTTGTCATAAATGCTGATAATTGGCCTTCAGTTTTTAAAGACTGGATACCTTAAACACAAACATCTCCCAAATTCCAGATTTGCTCAAAATTAAGAAAATACTTTCAATTAAAATTGTAAAGTTCTACTGCAATATGTTACATGTTTTAAAAACAAACGTTACTATTCTTAACTTCATGTACGTATATATGTATGTATGTATGTATATAGAATTTTTCTAAACTAAATATTGTCAAATGTGTAAGTATACTTATATACCTTAATGAGTCTCATACAATTAAAGAGCGAACAGCTTTGAAAACGTATTCACAAATTTCTTCGATGTAAATGACATTTCTTAAATCAAAATCTAGTGAAGAGTAAAGTCTAGGAAAGTTATCGAATCACACTAATCAAACAGTCAACTAATCAATCACTCAATCAATATTTCAATCATTCAATTATTCTCCGGGATTTACCGATTTTCTGTGAAGCATCATGAGGCCGTCCAGCCTGGCGGACGTGTAGTAAGGGGAGGAGTGACAGTTGTAGCGGATGTCCACACCGCCTTCGACATCCCGTAAGCCGAAGATGTCGACATTGGCGCTGTCGATCAAGTGCATCTCACCAATCTTCTGTCGAAGGCGGTCGTACATGCTTGTGCCCATGGAGGCCAGCTAAACATAAAAAAAAGTAATAATAAATAAATAAATAAATAAATATTTAGGATCAAAGAAAATATTATAACTCCCAAAACCATCACCTATAAATAATTCAAGTAATTACGCAGGAAGAATTTTTATATTCATTTAATTACTGAAACAGTTGTGTTCATGTGAAAGTAGAAACATTTTTGCATTTTGTTTATAAACTCAAGCAAGCTGAGTGATATATTTAGGTATTTGGATATTTTCGGTGGTTTATATATTCCTCAAATCAGTGTCTGGCTATTTCAGTTTTAAAACGTCGCGAATGCTAATGAAATGAAAAAACAAGACAGTATGATTAAAAATTACAATGCAGATGAAATTATTTTTCCTTCGTTGCTGGTGTTAACAGATTAGCCCGTTAAAATAACTGAGTAACTTGCAGAACAGTTTTGAAAGAAATAAAATTATTATTCAGAATTCAGTATTAATGAATGTAAACAATTGCGAACATTCATGCATATATACTGTATACAAATGTGTTTGTATACATGAAGCAGTACTAATTCGAGCACCTCCATATTCCATTCTTACTGACAGAAGCCGAGAACTTACATCCTTCTGCGTGATGAGCTGAAGGGCCGTGTAATTAGCCAACCTGAAGGATCCCGAGTGCTTTACAGCTTCCTCAGTTAGATCGACCACTTTGATTAGTACCTCTCCTATGGCTGTCTCGTTACGGAACTTGTCATGTACCTGGAAGGTGTAATACAGGTTAATTAGAGAGAGAAAGTTTAGAATGTTCACCTTATCCCTGAATGCTTGGTTTGTTTTGAAGCGGTAATCTTTAACAGTAAGCAAACAAATATATACAAGTAAGTATACATACAAGTATACACATGCATATATATATATATATATATATATATATATATATATATATATATATATATATATATATATATATATATATATATATATATATATATATGCATATATATAATGAGAAAAAGAGAGGAAAGCTGATGTAATTTAGCCTTTCCGTTTTCCATTCCTTGGTTTCAGGAATATGATTAGAAAATTGTGACCTTTTAAAGAATGGTTGTCACTAATATCCACGTAATGTAAACGCCCTAGTATTTTAGCACATCATAAAACTGTAAAATCCTAAAACTATGGAATTCATTCTATTTTAATGACAAATGAAATTATTAATCAACGAAATTCTCATCTTTGCTTGAAGAGAAAATTCCACGGTACTTCAGACATGGGAAGGAAATTCTAAGATTCTTATTACTTAAAAAACGGAGGTGCCGCCGCTCACCTTAACCCTGAGCGTATGGTCTCCTTCGGGAGTTCCCTTCCTCATGGTTATACTGCCGGTGTCGTGGTCGACGGAGAAGTAAGGCTCGGTCTCCGGAGGCGTCGTGGCGTCAATGTCGAAATATTTGTCGCCGATGTCGTGGTCGTCTTCGTCCGTGACGTAAACTGTTCCGATGACCATCGCTGGAAACTGACCCTGGAAGAAATGAGGAGTAGAACTGTATGATAACTGGTGTATCAACTTGAAGAGGCTGGAATGAAGGAGAACACGGAATTTAATCATAGTAACATCTAAATTTAAATCTACACCTCCTCCAAGCAATTCTCAAAAAACTGAAAAAAAAAAGTTACCAATAGCAAATAAGCGTAATAAACTATCTCTAAGAGTTCAAGGAATCGACTAATTGGGTTGTCCCAACATTGGCTTTGTCCTGTTCAAAATTTCTTTACAGTAATGATAAGCCAGACAAAAATAATAATAAAGGAGACTACCACTTGCAAATACAATGAACCAAGGAAAATACAAGCAGAAACCTGAACTACTGCTAACTTACCTGGTAGTTGTAGACCTGTATGGTACTCGTCCCGTCCGTCATGGGAGAATCATTCTGGTCCCCGACTTCCAAAGTCAAATAGCGAGTGCCACTTACGCCCTTTTTGTCGATGGTTGTGAAGGGAATCTGGTAGAATTTGACTTTTTCTCTGTCTAGTTCCTTCAACGGTCGAAGTTCATACAGAGAACTGGCTCTGCAGGGATAACAGGAAAAGGAAAAGAAATGAAGCTTATGGAATGCCAACCATTCGAAAACTGGAGAGAGGAATGTGTATCATTTGTCATACGCTCAAAATCAATGTCATTTCGTGTGATCGAATGTTGTCTAGGATGCGCGTGCAAATGTAATTAGTTTTATGAAAAATATATTTTTTCCTTGTTGCATTATAAATAGCCTCATTACGAGGCAATTTTATTTGAAAAGAGGAAAAGGTACTATTTTGATGAGATCATTTTAATTTATGAATTTGGAGAATTATTTGGATTTTAGCACCTGGCCAGATATATCCTATCTATCTATCTACCTATCTATGTATGTATGTATCTATCTATCAAACTCAGATGATATAGAAATCATGGGTTCATTTCCTTCATAAAGCCTAGTTCATTATTATGCCACTATATCAATCAGGGACTGACCATACCAATTCGGTATGGAAATCCAAAGACAGAGCAAAATGGATTCTTCATGCTCAGGTTAGATTTTTAAAAGAGATACAAATGCATATGTAGGTAAGTAAGATTAATACACTATAAAAATGGTAACTTTTTCTTTTGCATCTCATGCCCACTGAATAAATAACATTTACATGTTCCTATCAACAATATTGATCGCTTTGTGTGAATGGCCTCGAATTCCGTCCCGTATTATTATAATTTCACACCATTACAATATAATGCAGAGCAACAGGATATTGGCAAACGTGAACATGCATTTCCATGTTCTGTTCTTGGAAAACAGACATAATTCCTAACACTGCTATAAGGCTACTGATTGGAAATCAGGTGATTTCTCTTTGCGTTTTGCGAAACACTGCTACGTATAAGCTGCCGGAGAAATGTAAATGTAAATTTGGATGTAAATGGGATTTTTACTCATATGGAACAGCGTCTCCTGTTGGGATACAAATACGAAATACTCTAGTGCACGTTCTCACTCTCATTTGAAAGAGGCAGTCAGTCTATATTCGTACTATTCCTCTTCCACTGTTCGAGTCCATGACACATGTTAAGAGAAAATGTGTAAAATATATTTACACTGTATGAATAAGATATATCGCCTTCGTGACTCAAAACTATGATAATTCATTATAAGGGGTGCCCCGATTGAAGCTGGAAAGCTCGCGGCAACGTTAGACATCACCATGGAAAAAAAAAGTTTATTGAAAACCCATTTCATTCCTTGAACCACCGAGTGAATGGCCTTTTGTGCCAAGTCCGTCGAAGTCCGCGGAAATCAACGTGACATATTAATCAAGATTTGTCGAGGTCTTTTCGCTTCCGAATTCCGTCGAAATTCACCTGTGGACGTGATTGAACTGTCCCTTCTTAATGGGAAATTTACCTGGGCTGAATTTCGCGTTCTATTCTATTTGATTGAACGACTCTTTCTTCGTGTAAAAGTTGCTTAATGACCTGAAACTCGCCATGAAAAGTTTTAATTTGTTCTTAGAAGCATTTGTAATACATGTTTATTTTACTTGAGAATATATATCGACAGTTTTAATATAGAGCTTCATCAACTTAATGGTTTACATAATCTACGAGAGTATGTTTGTATGTACCTTTCTGATAACATACTCCAATATAATAATAATAATAATAATAATAATAATAATAATAATAATAATAATAATAATAATAATAATAATAATAATAAAAAAAAAAGGGAAAATGGGGATAAGATTGTCTGAAAGATGTTAGATCCTATAACAAAAAATTCAGTAACTTAGCGTTCATCACCCCAGAAATTACTAAGTGAAAATATTTATGCTCGCTACATGAATGAAAGACGCAGGCAACAAATATAAAGAAAAAATATAATCTTTATCTTACTGAAAAACGTAACGCATCTCCAGCATAACTATCATATATATATATATATATATATATATATATATATATATATATATATATATATATATATATATATATGTATATGCATTAAAAGAATAGTGTCGTGTCTAAGACGGTTTGTCAGACAGAGAGAAGAAAGTGTGTGAGGGAGAGAGTGAGCGTAATTTAATCAGGGTCTGCCAAAAGAACATCAAAGTTTTCGTAATACCTAATTGCCTTTCTATTTTAACAAGAAAAGTTACAACTATCCCGCCCTAAAAAATACACGCACGAAAAAGAAGTTATAGCGTTTTATCATAAAAGTCTTATGGAAGTTAGAAATAAAGTTCATTAATGAAACTGAATGGTGTAATGAAAATAAACATCCAGTTGGTGTCGTTCTTAGCCTCATTCAATGAGGGTTATCACTTGATTACTTATTAACCCTGTAAGCTGGGATGCATGCATACCTGTAAACATGCACACGTAAAACTTCATGATGTAGGGCAGTTACTGATGTACTAAGAGCATTACGCCAAAAAAAAAAAAATATTCTTGAGTGTTCATGCTGTACGTACAAATATATATATATATATATATATATATATATATATATATATATATATATATATATATATATATATATATATATATATATATATATATATACATAACTATTTATACATACATATAGAAAGGGTGAGTATGCATGCTTTTGTGAAAATGGTTAAATACGTATTTGTAAACATGCGGTAGTAAGCGTCTGAAATGTTAATTGTTTTGAGTTCTTAGAGTGGCAAACTTACCTCGCTACGAAAGGCCGATATCTTCGCTTCCTACAAAAACAGAGACGTGACAGTGACCAAAGGTACAAAAGGTTGAAACAGACATGCACTATTTTGTGAAGGATTTCCTGAATGTGTGCAGACTATAACTACTACTTTATTTTGAGTGAGAGATAATATTTTAAGAGTGAAGATTACAATTATAGATTTTTGTTATAGCTGACGGTAAATATCCACGGTAGATATCATTAAATCTTACTGTGATTGGCCGAAGCTCTTACTCATCAACCTCCGTTGGTTGCAATGATATAGGCTTTGGATATTTACTGTCATTTCCAAAGTATATGTGCTGACTACTGTTATTCGAGGCTGTGCAAAGTCATTTCCTTTGGAGGGCAAGCTTGTGAATAAGCAAATTGTCGTTCCTTGATAATTACATGATAAACATGTGTCCTCATAAAGAATGATATGTATTTACTCCGTGTAAAGCGTTTTACATTAAATGACGAGGCTTATGAAGAGAAAATAGGTTGTTCTGTCCAAGACATCCTCATACTAGTCATCCCTCCCTCTCCTTCGACAAAACATACCTTAACTCGCAGCCAATTTATAAACCTACACAGAAGGCTTCTAAACATATAAACCTTTACATATTCTACTGCATTTACTGGTATCTTGTGTGTACTTAAGCTTCCTTCATATTAAGAGTCTCATGTCAACTCCTCGTATATGTATATCTTTTGCATCAAACTTCGAAGGCCTTCCTTCCTTATTTTCATCATTTCCTGTTTCCTAGATATATTAGAGGTAAATGATTAAACCATCTATAAACATGACTTCGTATGTTAATCTTTGTACTTAAGTTTTGTCAAAATTTCTGATGTTTTTGTCCCTCTATAGAATTCAGGAAATTTCAAGGACTCCCGCTGTCTTCCTGGTCTATCTCAATTTACAGCTCGCTTCTTTTATCATCCTACCATCATCAGTGATTAGTCCTCGCAAATAACCATATAACCCCAGTGTCTTTTATCAATAAATCATCCTTACTAACATTTAATAAGTATTCTTATTGTTTCCAATTACTTTCATAACAGTAACCTTATTAACTTCAACTTCGGACTCTTTCTTATTAGAAATCTTCGAAATTTTGGAGAAGACTTTGTAACTTCTCTTCACTTTTTTCCAGTTAACGATGATTTATGGGAACATATGCCATTCGACCACCAATACGCAACGTTTGTTTCTACGTCAGATCTATTCTCAATATTCCTCGTCAATCCTGCCTATACAAACAAATTTCATGTATGCATGTATATAACTAAGCGACTGAATTTCGATGAAAAAGTTAAGAGACAGAAAAGGAAAATCCAGTGGCAGGAGAAAAAACATGAAGGTAACAAGGATGACAAATGTGTTTTGTATTCCATTTTTTCAACAACAACATTTGCAACTGTTTCTTCTTGTCATTTATCAAGATTTATCCTTTTCCAAAAACAAAAACAGATGTACAGAAGAGGCTTCATAACATTTAGCATAACAGATAAAAGTAACTGAATAATTTAAGTGATATAAGAACTAAATAACCACAACTCAAATTGCATCGAAAATAACAAAGATATTTACCATAAGATAAAAGATTACAAAAAAATTAGACCACACTCATGCTAACCTTCTACACATGATAATCTGTTTGTAGTACATAAAACTAAAAGTCACCATTTAAAAATGAGAAGTATTATGTGTTACACACAAAAGGCTAAACTACAAAATAAAATAAATACAATCTAGCCATGCAAAGTCCTACAACAGTGACAATTACAAAGTCACACACATAGGCTACAAGTGCATGAATAAAACGTTAATAATATTTAGAAGCCCACAGTTAAGTAACATATTATAAATGGACTTTGCGAACGTTTCTGCTACATGAATGACTGTGGAATTTTCGTCTTATAATACAATTACAAATATATATATATATATATATATATATATATATATATATATATATATATATAAATATATATATATATATATATATATATATATATATATATATATATATATATATATATATATATATATATATATATATATATATATATATATATATATATATATATATATATATATACATACACATACTAAAATTAGGTATTACGGTATTTTGAAAAAAGGAAAAAATATGTGTGCCATACATTTATAACTAGTTTTCTTAATACATCGCTGTAGTATTGCCTTCTAGAGATTTTTTTTTTAACAATTCTGCAGTTATGCACTATGACCCTACATTGTGTATATTTCAGAGATTATTATTTAAAATATATATGTCCACACACATAGACACTCAAACATACGCACACACATATATATATGTGTTTGTCAGTTTTTGTGAGTGTGGACATACAATTCTAAATAATAATACCTGAAATATACACAGCGTAGGGTCATAGTGCATAACTGCAGACTTGTGTTTTAAAAATGAATCTCTAGAAGGCAAGACTACAGCGATATATTAAGAAAACTAGTTACCATTGCATGACACATGTATTTTTGCCTTTTTGCCAAATACTGTAACACCTAATTCGAGACTCTAAAACTTGGGCCATAAATTATGTATATTGTGGAAAATTTTATATATATATATGTGTGTGTGTGTGTGTGTGTGTGTGTGTGTGTGTGTGTGTGTGTGTGTGTGTGTGTGTGTATACAGATATATTATATATACATAACATACATTTTTATGTTTTTTACACAGTACATATATCAGGCCATCTGTTTTAAAATCAAGCTCATTTGTAAAACGGGGCCTTTCGTTATGTATAATACAGAACATTTTATAAATATGTATTAGGTATTATTGCGTATTAGTGTGAACTTATGTATCATGTAGTATATACTTATTGTGCACAGTTTTATTAAAAATCTTCAGCAAAATACAGCAGTGTGACACTGAACTAAAAGCGAGTCTCTTAAGAAAGGTCCTCAGCTATATAACGAATGCTACGTTTTATAAAAACCGACTATTCAAATGAAACACATACCACATTACACACTATGTGCACTGCATCATACAAACACTACCATACATTACACACAATTAGAGAAATCCGTTTTAGAACCAAACAAGTCTCTCGTCGAAATACTCACTCATCCACGAGCGACACGGAGAACTTCTGCATGATGTCGGGGCTGGTGAAGCTGGCGAACTCCAGCGTGCAGGGACATCCGTTCTCCTCGCTGTCGGCGTCGTCCAGCTGAATGGCAATCGGCTTCACATTCTCTGGGGGCATGTTCTCCATGATCTTGGCGTAGCTTTGGTCCTTAAGACGCCAAAGAAAGAAAAAACATTTCAGTTTTTGTTGGTGATCCTGCCTTTTTTTTTTTTCATTAGATAGCTCGCTTGTTATGAGCAGTCGTTTAGTTGTTCGGGAAAGAGTAGTGTGGTTCGATGAATTTAAAAATGAATGATGAACGAAGTTTGGTTTTTACTGATGATTTCAGATGAATTCAATTACTAGTTAATATTGGATTTGTATGAGGCATTTACATGTTCATTTCTGGAGTAGTATGGCTAGGGAAAATATTTAGTGTTTATGAATACGATAAATAGTGAAATTCATCAGGGGAAGTAGGACATCTGTTTTGCATTATAGGGATGACATTTCTATTACTGAAAAATGTTGCAATACACGGGGATATCTCTTCAATATTTGTGTGTAGCCAGGTAAAGTAAGGATGAAATTTCTGTTACTGAATAAAAACTCAAAATAAGAATGCTATATTTTTTTATTAAGCCGCAGATTTCAAAGACAAAAGACATAGACTTTGATTCTGCGCAAATATCTCTACTCACCGGACTCTGAATATAGGGATGATTGTCATTTTCATCGATGATAGTGAGGTAGACTGTGGCAGGCTCAGCGTCATGCCCTTTTCCGTCATCGTCCATAGCTCTCGGGTAGAAAGTCATCACGCCTCGAGTGGCTGCTTCGCGGTCAAGACACTGACGGTTTCGTTGCATGAATGATTATTTCAGTACACTTTCATTTATAAGCAAAATATATATATATTATAAATATATACATGCATACATACATGTACATACATATACAGTATATATATATATATATATATATATATATATATATATATATATATATATATATATATATATATATATATATATATATATATATATATTATATTATATATATTGAACGGAAATTCCACAATAATATGAACTGTTATGCACCATACAGAAATTTCAGATTCAATAATGTCATTTGTAAAATAATCTATATATCATGAATCTATAATTACACTTACCCCTTTCGTTTTGAGCTGGCCCGTTTTTTCCCCAATAGTGAAGTTATTCCGATCAGGGTCGAAGAGGTAGTAGAATATCCTCTGGTTTTGGTCCGCAGGTAAATCAGGGTCAATTGCTGATACCTGAGAAGTGTCAGAATTTATGACACATTAACAAGTGATTGTTCATAACAGTTAATCCCTATACTGGCTCAGAAACAGATTATTCATATTTCTCTCTGTTAACATGACAAAATGGTCAAACATTAGTAAACTGCTTTCCATCTTCAAGAAACTCAATGTTTGTAAAAGTCAGAAGAAAATCGTTAGACTTTCAGTATATCATTAATTACGAACTGATGATATTTAGAATAGGCATCACCTTGGTATTATAAGCTACACAATGGAATTCCAGAGATGAATGATAAAAGGTGTCCCGCTTTCTATTATGGAGTACATCCACAATACCATGTCTTTCACATGGTTTCCCTTTCGAATGACCTAATCAGCACGGGTTCTATATAATACTTTCTTGCTCTTATGGTTAGATTAAACTGGTATTGTATTAGCACGGGCCTTTGCCATAGGGAGACTCGTAACTGTGGTAAGGTGTTGAATAAGATAAGAAGCCTTATGTAACCCTTGGACTCTGTCCAGTCAACCAAGACGTATAAAGTACTTCAAACATGTGGGATTCAAGTGGTTGATCTTTACACTTTGCGACATTTAGCGAATTAACTAAGATTCGTCATTAACAAAATGTCTAACAGTTATTAGAATGTTCCGAACTGCAAATATTTTTTCCTTCATTCTTTGATATCAAATTTCTACTGCAATGTTTAAAACTGAGGTCGAGTTATTGAAGCCCAAGATAGAGTAGAATTTATGCAAACAAATCTAATACGTGAGGGTTAAAACGTGTACAGAAATATCAAACTATACTACATAGATAAATATAAACTATATAAATCATGCATATACCTGCTGTAGTTCCATCGTCGAAAAAAATAAAAGTAAAAATTCGTTAAATGCTCACACCACAGAAATTAAAACATTGCCTTTGTTGCTTCTGTCAGAGCAATAATTCTATTATCTCCATTGCAAAACAGAATTTTATGCAGCAAGTAACCAATTCTATTTTATTTATTTTTATTGGCGATAGGGATGGGAGAAGGGGAATGGTTTTTGTGCTATGTTACATCAAACGAATTTTAGGATCATCCCCTTAAATATGTTTGAAGAGAAATCGATTTTCTAATATAGAAATCGTTCAGTTACTTACAAAATAGCCGCGTCCTTGTAAGAAAGAACCCTTTTATGTCATATGACTTAATTTCATTTCAAGTAAGATGCTATATAAGGGGTGATAAAGCGAAGATAATTTTATTTATTACAGGCGCCATTTTGCCGAATTCTTGGCCATAAACAAAGGGAAGAATTATAAAATTTAGAGAATTACATTTGCTTAAAGCAATATTTTTAACTGGATAGGAAATTATCACATAATGAATGAAAACAAAAAGGGTTATTTTACTAATACAAGATAACTAGCGATGGAGGAAGTTACAATAGATTTCATCCGCTCTTGTAAAACTAGACGAGGCTGCATGCTGAATAAATATACTACAAACACCTTAAGACGATAGGATTCTGCTTAACGAAAGTTGCTAAACCTTCACCCTATATCTTTATACTCACATCCCCAAAGTAGAAGTCGCACGGTTCGTTCTCCTTGACGCTGAAGGTGTAGTTGGGCTGGAGGAACTTCGGCTGCAGGTCATTCTCGTTCTCGACGGAGATCACCACGTCTATCTCGGCCGGGAAGTTCGCCCCGTCGCTAAGGCGGATTTTCATGGTGAACTGCAATAAGACAATTGGAAATTTAATGTTATTTTACGTCTTTTCACTGAATAAAGTACTTTCTCCTTTATACATAGGCGTTACGAAAGGAAACTTGTGGCAATTCTCAGGATTAATATCTTTCTTAAAAGCTTTCACTCTTCTGCAAACGCTACTGCTTTTCAGATATGCCATTCATTAGTGGTTAAGAAACTGGGCTCTTTAGCGAGAGGAAAGGACTTCGGATTCGCACTGGAGAACTGGCTTCATTGGCGTCTTTCATGAAATCCAGTTGTGGTTCTTACCTAAACAATGTATCATGACCTGACTATGGTAGATCACAGTCGAGAGAGAGAGAGAGAGAGAGAGAGAGAGAGAGAGAGAGAAAAAAAAAATTATGTGCGTCCGCAGGCTTGTGAAACACTAATTCCAAACTGCAGTTTATCTTAGGACAACGAAATTATGCATCCTACTATGAACCATTCATAATTCAATTTTTCCGCTATTCCACGGCTGATTTACCCCAGAAGATTGTCATTAATCAAATAAAAAAAGTAAAGTAATTTTTTGGAGGGAAAATTCTATCTCTGCAATTTTCAGTCTCATTTGTATATGTCATTTTCTATGTCCTCGGAATTTACTTAATTAGTTGTATGGGATAGCCCACACATTCATTAACAATATACTTTCTCTCTCTCTCTCTCTCTCTCTCTCTCTCTCTCTCTCTCTCTCTCTCTCTCTCTCTCTCTCTCTCTCTCTCTCCATTGAAAATCGCTTTGCCCAAGCTCTATAGCATCCGTGAATTAGAACCATCTTTGCCAACCAATATTAAATTTTTTCGTAGTAATAATATGCGAGTAATGTCGAAGAGGCCATAAATAAAGAATATTGAACTTCCTCCTATAGCCATACTTAAAGACCACCTTTCAATTTAGTGCTTTTTACCTACGGTATTCTTTTATAACCTCTACATAAGGATTTAATATTCTCGTAGCTCTCTGATAAAAAAAAATTAATAAAGTCGCCCGCAAAAACCACTGAAAAGTTCGTAAACATTTTATGGTGCACATATAAATTTTCATCTCCCATGGTGCTGAGGTACCTGTCCGACCTAGATAAAGTCTTTAATGCATCTTAGACTAAGACTTTTGAAGCAAAGTTTTTGTGTTGATTAATTTTCATGCATGGTTCTTATATAACAGGTCTTATTTGTAGACTTGAAGTACATATATAATATGTATGTGTATATGTGTATGTATATATATATATATATATATATATATATATATATATATATATATATATATATATATATATATATATATATATATATATATATATATGTATGTATATATATATATATATATATATATATATATATATATATATATATATATATATATATATATATATATATATATATATATATATATATATATATATATATATATATATATAGATGCACGGGTAATCGATACATAGATAAATAAATAGCAAACGTCTCTTAGGGAAGAGAATGGCTAATGTTAGGATGGTAACACATGCAAATATAATTTCCTTCCTTATCCATAAATTTGACTTTCAGCATTACCCGATACCGTTTACAAGTGTACTTTGCATAAACAGGCAGGGGAACAAGAGTTCTAATACAAGGAAATCGAGGTAAACACCTATCTATATGTCTAGAGTAAAATTATGTGCATGCTAACACATTATATATGTAAGACACCTAATCAAAAACAAATGATGAAATGAGCAATTGAATGAGTGATAGAAACACTAAGAAGGGGCACATTAAAAACAACGACCGCGACTAGGGATTGTGGTGAGAAGAAGAAGAAGAAATGAGAATAATATTTGATTTTCTTGTACTTACATTTCTGTCATTATTTGGTTCGTCATAATCTAGTTCCTTGTTGACTTTTATGTCTCCAGTTAAGGAGTCGATCTTGAATTTCCCTGCCTCGTTTCCGGATACGATCTGGTAGTCGAAGTAGTTCACTAAAGGGGAAATGAAAAAGATTACGGAATATTTAGAAATATATGTCTATTATACATTCTTACTTGGTCATTTACTCAAATTAAGTATGCTCTTTAGATTTTTAACCATCGGATGTAATATCTCAGAAACATGTTCGTATGCTGCCTTCATACTGATTAAATTGTTTCATCGTCTCTGTTAAAATGACTTTGATGGTATATCTGTTTACATATTTTGATAAAATTTTTTCTAAGAAGAAGAAGAAGGTAGGAGGAGGAGGAGGAGAATAAGAAGTAAAATTTTGATAACTTACCAACATCAGGGTCGTCCACGTACAGAACGAGTCCCGTGGGTTTGTCCACACCACGGCTCTCCGGCAATCGCACTTCGTAGATGCCTTCGTCAAGGTTGAACCGAGGGGCCACGTCGTTCACGTCCTGAACCGTAATCCAGTACGTCGTGGACCGCCAGTGAACTGCCCAGAATTAAATAAAAGGATGTCTGATGGATGACTTTCGTATTTATTTATCTGCGTACTAAAGAAGTTAATTAGATTTAATTTCCTGGCAATAACATATTATTCCATTATGCTTGAGCGATGAAAACTGACACACTCGAATATATCACAGAGATTTCAGATCATTTCAGCTTCGCGCGTGTTACAATTTTTGTTGCTTCATTTACTGTCTGATCTTTGTGCAAAAATAATTGACGATAAATGGTACAATACACATTGCCGACATTCTCATAAAACATATTGTGACTTTTGGATAAAGTAAAAAAGAAAAGTAAAATGGCATTTCAAACATTTTAAGTATACGACGTCAATATTTTCCCTCAATTTCCATTTTATGTAGGCTCTATAACATTCCTCCTATTTTTAGTTATTGCTTGGAACAAATATACACCCTCTCTCTCTCTCTCTCTCTCTCTCTCTCTCTCTCTCTCTCTCTCTCTCTCTCTCTCTCTCTCTCTCTCAGAAACTAAGACACTTACGTCCATCTGTGACGTTGATTGGGACGCGATACTGGTTTTCGGTTTCTCTATCCAATGCTTCCTTTGTCCACAGTTGGCCGTTATTACGAAGTTCAAATTTGGTTTTGACACTCTCGGAGGCGTCGTCTACGATCTGGTAAGTCAGCTGGAAAAAATAAAAGGAAAAGGAGAGATCAGAAGACTGGACGATCCAATGAGCCATTGCAAGGGGATAGAATCGATGATAGGAAACACTAGAATATTAAGAGAGAAGAGGCTATTTAGCAAGCAATGATCAGCGATGATAGGAAACACTGGAAGAGAGAAGAGGCTATTTAACAAGCAATGGGGGTAGTGTCGTCAGTGCACCTCACGTGCGGTGCACTGTAGGCATTGCCTATCGTTCTTTGCAGCGTCCCTTCGGCTCCTAGCTGGAACCCCCCTTCATTCCTTTTACTGTACCTCCTTTCATATTCTCTTTCTTCCATCTGACTTTCCATCCTCTCCTAACAATTGTTTCATGGTGCAACTGCAAAGGTTTTCCTCACGTTACACTTTTCAAACCTTTTTACTTTCAATTTTCATTTCAGCGCTAAACAACCTCATAGGTCCCAGTGCAAATTGTATATTCCAAAATTGTATGTACTGTATATTCCAACAAGCAATGATAAGAATCGATGATAGGAAACACTACAATATTAAGAGAGAAGAGGCTATTTAATAAGCAACGATAAAACATAAAAGCTGATCGAGTAATTACGAAGAATAACGGAAGCAGCGTAGCACGGAGAGACGTGGCAGCGCAAACAATAATTCAGAGAATAAGTTAGTAGCCCGTCTCCATTTTCACGAGAGAAAAGGAAATAGATCGAACTTTTCCTACCGTTCTAAACTCGGGCGACACATCCTTGTCCAGAGCCTTGATTGTGGTGATGAGCGTCTTGTCATTATTTTCCAAGACAGAGCCGTCGAAGGGCTGGAGGACCGGCGGATTATCGTTCACGTCTGTGACGTTCACGATGATCTGCTCGTTCTTGCGGGCGTTCATGTCGTTCTGCGTGGTGAAACGACAAATACAGTTATAGTGAATAAATGGATAAATAAATGTATAGATTTACAGTGAATAACTATAAAACTAAATTAATAAATACACACACGTATGTATGTATGTATGTATGTATGTATGTATGTATGTATGTATATATATATATATATATATATATATATATATATATATATATATATATATATATATATATATATATATATATATTCGTTAGTATATATTACTGTTGTTATTACTCTATTCACACACTTTCTTCCAATCTTCTTTTAATATATATATATATATATATATATATATATATATATATATATATATATATATATATATGAAGACTGGAAGAAAGAGTCTGGATACAGTAATAACGCTAATAATCAATAATATACGCTAAAGAATGCAATAAGCTTCACCATGGTGAAGATTAATTACAATTTTATTTATACTTACAGCAACCTGAAGAACGAGCTTATAGGCAGTCACGGCTTCGTAATCCAGATTCCTGAGATCTAAGTAAATCATGGTTCCCCTGCTATCGGATGGGCAATGCGGGTCACCTGAATTGAGGTTCCTGATAGAAAAGACACGGAAAATAGGAAAACATTTCTTAAATGATATGTGAATAACACTAGGACTATTGCGATAACTGTCATTGCGGCTTTTTTCTTGATTAACACCGAAATCAGTAAATTACAGAAAGTCATGTGGACAACCATGAGTTACACTCATAAATTCAAAACCTTCTACACCATATCTTATTATTATTCATCTGCAACAAAAAAAAAAAAAAACAGTCGTTGCGAAGAATTTATGTCAGCGACTATCAATTTGCAAATGTTTCTCTTATCTTTATGTTCCCATTACTTTTTATGTTTTACCCTTAATGACCTCAACAAAGTCAAGCAATTATGAAATAAAATGTCTTCATGAAGTTTTCTTTCTTACAATGTCTCGCTGACTGCCAATTCATGAATGCCTCTCTTATCTTTGTGTTCACGACTTTTTTTTTTATTATACCTTGGTTTACAGTGATTTTCCTTTGACGTAAATTTTTTATTTTATCAAGAGAAATGTAATTTTCCAGTTTATGATTAGCATTTGATGAGCATTTTGCATTAGAGAAATTTGTTTATGAAACTGTCTGCCAGATCTGGGTCTGACTAAGGTTATGCAATTTTTACAATTTCATATCGTGCAAATTTTTCCCTTCTGAGCGTTTCCGTTTTCATTGTAATTTATGCAAAGCATCAAGTTTTGCAAACACTTAATAATTATTAGCAAAATAATAATACAAATAAAACGGCTACAACGGTGTTGACATGTTCAAATAATTTTAATCTATTGTCGTTATACAAAATGTCCCTCTTATAAAATCTAATTTTTCATTATGCCTAAGCTAAACATTTCATGAATATATATATATATATATATATATATATATATATATATATATATATATATATATATATATATATATTATATGTTACATAACTGTTTGTATACAAACAATTATATAACATTACATATATATATATATATATATATATATATATATATATATATATATATATATATATATATATATATATATATATATATACACCGAGACAGAAAAAGGGAGAGGTATACATTTCATGAATATATTTATATATATATATATATATATATATATATATATATATATATATATATATATATATATATATATATATATATACTCGTATATATATATATATATATATATATATATATATATATATATATATATATAATCATGAAACTACAAATGTCGCTTAATATCGAATTCACGCTACCTCGGCATATCTCCGTTGGAGAATTGTCGCCGAAGGGGAATTTATATAAGTGATAAATGAATTGGTATCGTCGGGACACGAACCCGTGACACGAAAACCTATTCACCGGCTCCAGTGGACGTTACCCATTGAGCCATCAAGAGAGGTATAAGTCTTTTGCCGAGATGTTGTACTTTTTTTACCCGTCGTGAGCGGGGAAATGTACTAGCCTCGGCAATGACCCACCTCCGCCATGTAGCTTCATGATTGTATATGAATCACGGTGTGATAAAAATTTCATATATATATATATATATATATATATATATATATATATATATATATATATATATATATATATATATATATGTTATATAATTGTTTGTATACAAACTATTATATAACATTATAATATATATATATATATATATATATATATATATATATATATATATATATATATATATATATATATATATATATATATATATATACACCGAGACAGAGAAAAAGGGAGCTTTACCTGATAGCGAAGGTTCCGTCCTCGTTAGTGTCCCTGGTGTTTCCGTTGATTAAGTAGAAGTAGACTTCGGGTTTATCTTCTATGTTGGACCTATTCACGGTTGGGAAAAAATTTTATTTTACGTTAACGAAAGCCCATGATATGTTGCTGGTTATATTCAGTTTATTTAAAAACGAAATAGTTGTAAAACATACGGGTATAAGTAGTTGCATTTACAAACATACATACGCACACACAAACACACATATACATGTATATATATGTGTATGTGTGTATGTGTATATATGTGTGCATGTGTGTTTTTTGCATGTGTATGTGTGTGTGCGGTCGTGCGGGCCTGCATGGAAAACAAGACAGTAAATGAAATAAGTGTCTCTCTGTTTGCATATAAATCAATACACACTTATCTAACCCTAAACAGACCATCACATTCATAAATGCAATTGCTCAAGCATGTGATAACACTGCTTCAAAGCGTGAGAATCGTACGAACAGAAACATATCCACAGTACTTCACCATTCACAAAACAAAACGAAAAAAAAGAAAATCACGACGGAAATCCATTCACAACCTGAAATAAAAACAAAAGACGCCACTCACTTGGCGCACACGATAACCACGTCGGTGTTTTCCGTCGCGTCTTCGTACAGCTTATCTTGAATGGGCGTTTTGCTGATGATAGAAGGCGGAAGATTCCCGGACTCGACGACGTTGATGAGGACGGTTGATGTGGAGGACAAAGGTGGGACGCCTTTATCGGTGGCTTTAGCAGTCAGCTTGAAGGTTTTCTTCCCTGCCTGCACGTGACAAAGGATCGGCATTCGTAAGTGTCAGTGATGGAAAGATGCACTTAATTTTAGTCATGCTTGGTGCACAGAGAGAGAGAGAGAGAGAGAGAGAGAGAGAGAGAGAGAGAGAGAGAGAGAGAGAGAGAGAGACATTAAATATAGTTAAGTTCTTCTAAAGTTACGAAATATCATGAAAAAATTATTCTCTATTTATATATTTTAATATGAAGAGAAAATCTTAAACAAGTAATACAAGAGCCGGGAAAATGAGACCATCTGTTCATTTAATCAGAATCTATTTCTCGTAAAATAGCAAACCTTTTACAGTATGCTCTTTACTTATAAATTACCTCTGAGAGGTATCTTTCGAACATAAACACAAACTTTATTAAGTTCAGTATTAAAGCAACTTTTAATACAGTTAGCGAAGAAATCGTATAAGGAAGGAAATGATCATGATACATATATATATATATATATATATATATATATATATATATATATATATATATATATATATATATGAGCGTATTTAAAGCGTTATTTCAATACGAGGAGAAAAAGTCAAATATTTATGTTCAAACTAAAGATACCAGCATTATTTATTAAACATGGAATAAAATGTTTTTATTAACTCGTAAAAAAGGCTGTCCCAGCTTTCGTTTTAAAATTAATTTTTATTAATAACTATGTCAAAGAAATATTAAATAAAAAAAATTTCCATTATTACAGAATCTGATATTCATTTTAAAAAATATTTAAAGTTATAGAAAAATCACTGCCATAGATGTTACTTTTTCCAAATGTAAGAAACATTAGCAATTATATCTTCAGTATAGTGTGAATTGTAATTCCTATTTCATTACAGTCTTAATTCCATACATTAACTATTGTAGTTTTACAATTTCAGTGAATTATTAAAAACTTCCCATTCGATATTCTTACGATTTCATCTTTTTAGTGTAATAACCCATCATTTAAAATCTATAACTTTGATTTCAGTCTCTCTACAAATTTACTTTCATGATTTTGGCTCCAATTTGATAATTTGTAACGTTCTCATTCAGTCTTTCTGTAACTGCTCAAATCTGCAATTAATTACTGCTTTTGGATATTATAAACGTGAAATTCTTACCATATCCGCGCTGAGGTCCTTGACAAGAGTAATGATCCCATTACTGGGAGTGATGCTGAAGTAATCGAGGTCTCCCCGAGTGCCACCTGCCTCCTGCAGACTGTATTCGATGACGGAGTTGTCCATGTCGTCCAAGTCTGTGGCCGTGACCCTAAGGACCGGGTTGTTTTTGGGGTGGTCCGTTGCGATGTTCTGCTCGTATTTCTAAAAGAGAGAAGGGATTGTGTTTTTTGTGTTCTCAACTAAATCAGGAATTATATTTTTCAGGTTCTAAAATAATAGAGGGATTGCATTTTTCAGATTCTGAAATAGAGGGGGGATTGTATTTTTCAGATTCTGAAATAGTAGAGGGATTGTATTTTTCAGGTTCTGAAGTAGAAGAGGGATTGTATTTTCCAGGTTCTGCAATAGCAGAGGGGTTGTATTTTTCAGGTTCTAAAATAGTAGAGGGATTGTAGTTTTCAGGTTCTGAAATAGAAGAGGGATTGTATTTTTCAGGTTATGAAACAGCAGAGGGATTGTATTTTTCAGGTTCTAAATAGTAGAGGGATTGTATTTTTTAGGTTTTGAAATAGTAGAGGGATTGTATTTTTCAGGTTCTGAAATAATGAAGGGGTTATATTTTTCATGTTCTGAAATAGCAGAGGGATTGTATTTTTCAGGTTTGAAATAATGAAGAGGTTATATTTTTTCGGTTCTGAAACAGTAGAGGGATTGTATTTTTCAGGTTCTGAAATAATGAAGGGGTTATATTTTTCAGATTCTGAAACAGTAGAGGGATTGTATTTTTCAGGTTGTGATATAGGCATAGGATCATAGCGAAGGGGCGTTGCTTCTCAAGCTTTAAAGTACAGGAGAAATTATACTTAAAGAATTCTAAAACAGAAGAAAGCATACATCTCATATTGTAAATTAAAGACGGGATCATACTTAAAAGGTTCTAAGATAATAAAAAAAACAGACACGTGCATTTACACACGTGTATGTATATATGTATATATATATATATATATATATATATATATATATATATATATATATATATATATATATATATATATATATATATATATATAATATATGTGCATTAAGATCATACTTTTCAGGCGGTACATTCGATAAAATTATATCAATTATAATTTTGGAGTTACTAAAATAAAGAAAAAATTAAAACTGCATTTTTTAAATTAACTAAGAACACAGAATACTTGGAATAATAATTTTAAAAATTATGAAATAGATAATAATAATAATAATAATAATAATAATAATAATAATAATAATAATAATAATAATAATAATAATAATAACAGTCACGTTTCATAAAGGGGGGAGAAGGAATAAGTAAATGAAACGAAAATACACCTCACTGACACTCCACTTACCTGTTGATCAAATATAGGGGCATTATCGTTGATATCTGCCACTATAACACGGAAGGAACAAGAATCCTGTAGGGCGGCGTCCGCAGGAGCACTGTCTTTGGCTATGACAGTCAGGAAAAAATCCTTGTCTTTGTCATCGCGATCTAGTGTCTGTGCAGAGAGAGAGAGAGAGAGAGAGAGAGAGAGAGAGAGAGAGAGAGAGAGAGAGAGAGAATATCAATTAAGATTTTACGTATACTCTTTAGCATCATGAATCCTATTAGTGTTCCAAGAGTACATTATAATTTCTAATATATATAATATATCTGTTATTTAATGACTTAGCTACTTCGTCGTCAGAAACTGATTACCTTATTTTTTGGTTTAAAAAATTTGTATATCTATTGGGATATATATCGATGACGTTAAGGAATAAGTGACATGGGCATAATTTTGACTTACATTATGATCCTAACCGTTGAGTTTTAAGTTTCCAATACCGACTTTCAAATTTTCTTTTTGTAACCCAGAGGTTACATCGGGATTTTAATTCAAATGCAAAACTTCATAAACATAGAAGAAAAAACAGCCCACGTAAATTCTCTACAGCACTTCATCGAGCAAGCTTAGCCATCTATATAAAGCAAACATCCAATGATAAACGACTCTTCGAATTATTTAGATAATAATTATGTTACCAAAGAAGATACGTTCAATTTTTTCAAGCCCCGGCAAGTCACAGAAGCTTAGTTTATTGTAAAATTCTTCGTAAATGAATTTCAATCTCAATAAAAAGAATGCTAAAATAACATTCAGTGAAAATTACCCAGCCTATGATTGCCGCAAAAGAGTAAAAATATACTGTTTACTGAAAGTACTCACCTTCTAGCCATTGAAATATATTTTACCTAAGAATATCTGTGTACTATAATCAGTGTGTAGACTGAATAATTTCAATTATTCCATGAATAATTAAACCTAAGACTCCTTATTAACTACTGGTAACATGAACAACTCAAGTTTTCAAACTAAATATACCAAAGGTGAACATGGTACTCACTCTTGTGGTTTTGACGTATCCTTGACCACTTTTGGTCTCTATCTCGAAGGTGTCTGTGTGCTGGAGAAGTGAGTATTTCACAATGCCATTGTCTCCATGATCTTCGTCATAAGCCACGACCTAGAAAAAAGACAAAAACATACATACATACATACATACATATATATATATATATATATATATATATATATATATATATATATATATATATATATAAACGTGTATATATATATTATTGAAAATACTGACTTCGCAACACACTTTCAATACCGCGCATCCCAAATGTTCTTAGATACCTTTTCTCTTCTGTAAACATTGAAATCTGAACAGAATAAGAAAAAATTTGTTGCCGTGGTAGGCTTCGAACCCACATTATAAAACGTAGGATTCGACACTAATTTACAGAGTTATAAAAATATGTTTACTAGAAGGTAACACGAACTTAGTTGCCATACTCATAACAACGTCGCAAAAACATTTTTTGCTGCTTTATTTTTAAAAATGAAAATCGAATTTCATAAAATGTAATGTTATTGAGAGGCAATACGGCAAGAAATTCATTCGAGAACTGCTTCTGAATACAGTAATATATATATGTATATATATATATAACAGTAATAGATATGTATATAATATATATATATATATATATATATATATATATATATATATATATATATATATATATATATATATATATATATATAATTTTTTTTTTTTTTTTTTTTTTTTTTTTTTAAATGGGACAACGTTACTCCCCTCTAAAGCTTCATACTCACCACGATTACAGATTTCCCAGGGCGTTCTTCCTCAGCCACCTGGACTCCATCGTAATGAGCGCAGTCGGGGAAGTTTGGCGTGTGCGTATTTTCGTCTGTAATGAGATAAATGGAGGGTAATAACAAAGGGCAGGTTGCATGTGTATCTTTAATCACATCAAGTATTTTCCTGCTTACATTTTTAGGACCGGCAAATTTTCCCATTTTTATATTATCTTATGACCTGCATGACAGACAAATATTTACAAAGTAAATGAATGGACAAGGACTCATTAGCATTCAGTTTATGTTACATATATCTACACTAAATAAGTAAATGGTGAATTATCAAAATGTTAGTGTTATTGGATATCCATAATTTTTTTCCAGCTTATTTAGCAAACGATGAAAATATGAAAAAAGCAAGAATGATTATTGAATCCGCCTATCCAAAATTATTGATCGCTAATTGCACTATTATAATAAGGTTTCTTATGCATATTCACAAACATGCACACTGTATTTAGATGCTATATACACAGATACAATATATCCATACATGAATATAGAGTGACTATGATAAATGTGTATACAAACGAATCACTAAACATGAAAAGAAAATCCTACAATAAAAAACAATATACTTAAAAATTTAGATTTCTTCTCAAGAGTTTTTTCACACACACACACACACACACACACACACACACACACACATATATATATATATATATATATATATATATATATATATATATATATATATATATGCTTGTGTGTGTATGTGTGTATTCACACGTGTTATAGTGTATATTCTATTCAAGTAAACATCATGCATTACTACCTGTGCTAGAGAGACTCCTAGTCACGTTGAATTTGTTCCAAATTGCATGTAACAGTTCATGAAATATTACTATTATGCCTTATTAAATTTATGAAACAACCCAGGTTCTACAGAAAAATAATCACAATACCTCGAATTGAAGAAGTATCAAAAAATGAAAATTAAGTGTTCGTTCACTAATACCCTCCTCCGAATAAACTTACAAAATATAAAACTCGCGACTAAAGTATAGGTATTTCACTACAAGTTCAGGGAAAGTGCAATGACGATTACTAAACACTACTATGCTTGTGCCACAAGAGACTAAGAATCGTGCAAGTATCAAAAACTACGGAAAGTAAAAAGCTTCTACTTTGGCAAGCATTCTAGGTGATCTCTTATTCTTACTACATACGCTGTGTGGATAATTGTGTGACATTTCGTTACAAAATGGAAAAAGAAAAGAAATCTTAGATATTCATTCGTTCGTTGAAACCTGAATGTCTCACCGGGGACTTGTCCCAAAGGATGTTGTAGGTCTGGCTTCTTGCGCCCTAGGGGGCATGTATATAATTTGCTGTTAACTATACGTTTCATAAGTCTCTCCACAATTTACTGGGCATGTCTTTACTAAAACTATAACTGGGTTCACTTCCCAATCAGGCACAATGCGACATTAGCCTATGCCCTTGACACGCCCGTGTTCGTGAAGTCTTTTCGCTAATTACAGCTCTCCCATTCACCACACATAATCAAACCACCTCAAAACACCTTGAGTTATCTCTTAACCTATGATGACATTTTCATCAAATCACTGCTTGAGCAATTCTTATCCTTTAAAGCCCCCTTACTTCACATACCCTAAGCAGAAGTTTCCACACACAAGACACTTCCTTTTAATAAAGCTGACACGGCTCAGCAATTATTTCAAACATACGAAACTGCTTCTGTTAAAATTCTTTGATTTCACAACTTTAGCATCTTCTCTTCTTCCCTCAGTCTACAAGCATTCACAAAATTAATATCTTGGACACATCTCTGGGTCTACACTTCCATTCACCCACTACTGATATATGAACCAGGGTTTTCCATCCACACACACTCACAAGTATAATAAAAAGAAACCATTTTAATGACACGTTATGAATAAACTAAAATATAAACGCAAGTGTTAGTAAAGCATGCTGATTAAAAGGTCAAGAGGCATTCGGTAATCTTGGATCATAACAACTGAATTCATGATGAAAATTAGAGAAAACATTCATCATCATGCCAATTAAAAACATATCAACACATTTAACAAAGCACAACACAGAATATTGGATACATCTAATGTTAATATTGATGGATACGATGTTCCATGCACAAATCGGCATATCTTTGATTAAAGTTTTTGATTGCTTACCACTTTCTGCCCAGACCAGACGGGCTGTGGTGTTAGAGGGGGGGCCCAGAGTGCAAAAGCCATCATTATTATCTTTTGTTTTTTCAAGCTTTTAACTTCATTCAGTCAGAGGAACAACACATCTTGCAAAAAAGAGATTTTGTATTCTTTTTTAAATATTTTTGAAAAGATTCTCTGCAATTGTTTTCTGTAAAATCGACTTCGGTTAATTCCACGAGGTTAAATACAAAAATATTGAAACATGAGTTCCACATCTACCTAGAGCTCTAAACGTTTTTCCAACATATGACTCGAGGTTTCACACAACTCCCGTGGAGATTCATACCAAGAATACCCACCGAAAACTCTCTCTCTCTCTCACCAAATTCTTTATCTAATACAATTGTTTTTGTATCTGGATTCAATATCAGAAAAGAATAACGAATGAATTACTCTTTCTGAAATGATAGTTGCACTAACTTTGTTGAACTGATGCCAAAGGAATTATCTTACCTTTACAAAAACTCTAGTTTTTAAAGAGTAGCTTGAACCTGACTAATAGTCTGGCTAACACATACATTTATCTTCTTACCACAGAGCAGTCTTTCTGTTACCAAGCTTTAATTGTTCGTTTACCATGAGATTAACCTAATAGGAGTGAATTACCTCTTTCTTGTAAATTATGTTCGACTGGAATGGCCAATAAACTCATTAAAAAAAATCACCTCTTTCAACATGCAAATTTTACTTTACGTAGATTAGTCTTCTCACTATTTCCACCTCAGAAAAATGTTCGTATCATAACTTTAAATATTTAAGTGAAAATATTATAATGTAGATAAAATTCACACATTCTACGACAATGTATTCTGTATTCACACTGTGATTCTTACATACCTACTAGAATGCGCTAGTTTACAACTTTAATTTTTGAAGTACAAAATCTCTTTTTGTATGATCTGTCATTTCTCTACTTGATTTAGAGTTTAAGTTTTCATCATATATTTCCATCAAAAGAGTCATGAGTATCATATTTCAGGATATATGCATGTATTCATTTCAAAATTAGCTACTAGTAGCTTACCAAACATAGGTCTGCTAGCTGATGGGGGGAAAATAGAAACTTTAATATTTTTCAAACAAATGTTATGGAGTTATTTGGTTTATAAGTCAAGCAGTATTTCCCTGAAAAGTAAACATTCCCATTTATATCACAGGAGTTATATATAACAGACAGACTAAGAATTTGGTGTACAGTTACAAGAGTAGAAATGAAGCATGAGAGAAAAAATGAGTGTCCTCGATATCTACAACTGAAAAAGATACAATACAAATTTTGATAAAAAAAAAAACAACAAATACAATAAACTTTGCAATACTTAAAAGTCTACCCTCCTCATGGTACTTGCTTTCAACAACTTACAAAAAACTCAAATAAATAAGAAAAAAGAATATATGTATACTCAAATCAACAAAATAAAATCAAAAGAATATATGTATACTCAAATCAGCAAAATAAAATAAGCCCTCAAATTAGCATATACCAAAATTACAAGAAGAGAAAGCTTTCTCGCTTTCTGAAGCGAAGAACCAATGCATTTGCAAAATGCACAAGAAAATAGAAATATTTACAGTAGTGATCTGTATATGCGATTTTTCGATTACAAAAACGTCTGATCAGTATTTGAGAATCAGATGTTATGGATATGTGTCTAAACCACGTATATAAAACATTTTACGTTTGTTTTCACTTGCCTTGTGCGTGTTTATTATATGTTTAAACATACTGATGAATGTACATACACATACTGTACATATGCTTGCTGCATAAACATGAATACGATAACTCATATATATATATATATATATATATATATATATATATATATATATATATATATATATATATATATATATATATTACAAGGCAACTGAAACAACAAAAATAGCAAAAGATAGCCCCTATCTCTGACTGATCCACATCGCCATTAGTACGACTTTTTTTTTTTACATCTAATTCAAAGAGCCACAAAAGAGAGGTAAAGAGAACTAAACAGAGCTAATTTCATTGTATTACTTACCCATGATGTTTACTCTGACTGGAACGTACGTCTTGTGGCCGCTGGCGTCAACAGCCAAGGCCCGGAAGTCGAAGGCCCATATATTGTTGAACGTATTGTTGGCCAGTGAGATGATGCCCGTGCTTCTGTCAACTACGAACTATAAAAAGGAATAATTTGAAAGAGAGATTACTAAAAATCGTCACATAGTTCATAATGGTCAAAGAAAAAGTAAACTACTTGAACTGGAAATGCAAACTACGTATGATATATAGGTCAAGGATATACAGCATTTTCTAAAACTGATACACAGTTCACACGAAGAAGAGAACAAAGTCAAATAGGACGAATTGCTAATGAAAAGTGTTGATTGATCAGACGAACAGGAAACTACATTGACGAAAAAAAATGAAAACTATGAATATTACGTGGTCAGCTGCTAACCACAGACGGGCTACAGGCGGAAGGGGGATTATTTAAATATGATTTTGTTTTTCAGAAGAAAAGGAGGGAGAGAGAATGAAAGGGACGCCCTGTTGTCACTAAAACCAAAACAAAAACTATCTGCTAACTAAAAATGAGTCATCCTCGCTTTACTTAAATAGAGAGGCTATTATTATTATTATTATTATTATTATTATTATTATTATTATTATTATTATTATTATTATTATTATTATTCAAGCTGCAACCCTCGTTGGAAAAGCAGAATGCTACAAGTCATAGGCCACAATAAGGACGGCAGCCGAGTAAGGAAAACGACTTAGAGAGTTAATGAATAAACTATGTGAGAAAAGTAACAAAGAAAAGGAATTAATTAAAAAAATATATAAAATAGGTATCCGAACTAAAATGAGTCGCACCAGTATTACTTAGCCCCGAAGAAATATGTTGACTAAAATAAGTTCTCAAAATGTTATTCGACAAAGGCTGGGAAACTACAATAGAGTCATATTAACAGGACTTTAATCGATAAAATGGTCATGACAATTGAAATTAACGTCCTAACAATGTTACTTGAGTAAAAATAACTAAAACTGGTTCTTATTGACATCAGGTACAGATATATCAACAAAACCTAAGTCCAGCATTCTACCTGGATGAATTATAGGTGTGTCAACTCAAAAATGCAGAGGCCAGGTCAAAGGGAGGGTGCTAAGTAAATGTTTATGTATACTTGTTCGGAAGAATACATTATGCACAATGCAGATGAAGTAGCCTTATTGTTATCTCAATGTCACCTACAAACTATTGAACGAAAGTGGGGCAAAATTGATGTTGCTAAGAATTTATCATTACACATTAT
>NC_089758.1:18276733-18326733 GCF_040412425.1 Macrobrachium rosenbergii
AGACTAAAAAGAAGATGCAATACAGCAGGAGAAGGACCCTTCGAAAATAGGAAATCTCGCTCAAGATGATAACTAACATTTAACCACGGGAGAAAGATCGTAAAAAAAAAAAAATAAGATAATTTGGGGAAAGAAGAAGAGCTACAAGGGAGAGGCCTTTCCATTCTTCAGATGCAAGAGAAGGGAGGAAAGAGTAGGACCAACTCTGTCGAATCAGAGGGATGGAAAATTGTGGGGGAAAGGGTTATAAATCTCTCAGTTTACCAAAGCCTGTTGGGGAGAGTGACTCCAAGATCTCAATCATTAGAAGGGGGAACAAAAGGACGAGTCACCGGGAAGAATCCTAATATAGCTTAAAAAAAAAAAAAAAAAAAACTTAGCCAACGCCAGGCAATAGTCTTCAGTTGAGTATAAGAAATGAAAACACTTCGCAGATATTATTTTGTCACGAGAAATATCATGGCAGGGTAATACGAAAAGGAAAATTTCATTATACAGATTTGAAATATATTTTACTTTAAAACTGAAATCTTCAAATAACATAAAGTTTCATACGTCTGCCAATATCATTTTGGATGTTACAATAAATTCTCTTACATAAAACGCAAAACCTAATACATTGAATATGTTGATGAATGCCAAGGTTTAAGGGCAACAATATAACAAAAAATAATTTTTCTATTCAATACCTTGATTGTCCAGTATATTGGACAGAGAGAGAGAGAGAGATAAAACCTGAGCCTGTGGATATAACAGATATTGCTACTGAAATTTGTAAAAAGTGTAAAAAAATAGACGTAAGTTATTTATTAAGCCTAGATGAAAATAAAAACAGAATATAAAAAAAAACTGTTAAAAATTAACGATTACGTAACATTTTCAACGCAAATGCTGTAGAAAAAAAAGTAACCTTCTAAAGCTTTTAAACTCTTTCTTTCTCACTAAGCTTGGTAAGCGGTAACAATAAAACCATGAGAAAAAATAAAAGAAAGCTGGTATAGCTTAAAGAAAGATATAGATGAAAAACTTCCCTCGCAAACTTCAAACAAACTGCATCTCTCTCTCTCTCTCTCTCTCTCTCTCTCTCTCTCTTTCTCTCTCTCTCTCTCTCTCTCCATCCCAGCACGCACCAGCTTTTTATTACGTGCAAAGCCTTAGCGTCGATGCCCTAATGCAACAACCAACGAGGCATCCCATTTTAAACGGATGAGTGATCGCGCGCTGAAGGAGATGGACTCAGGAAATAATGTACTTTGCTTGCGAGGATGTTGATTATGCTTATTTGGTACAAGGTCATTTGCTATTTTTGAAAGAAAGACGTTTGTGGTTTCCTACTGAACTTTAAGTATGACATGCTTGCAAAAGAGAAACATACCCCCACACAAACACCTACTCACACATACACACACACACACACACACACACACACACATATATATATATATATATATATATATATATATATATATATATATATATATATATATATATATATATAATGTGTGTGTCTGTAACTCAATCATACACAACTTTTTTATATCACTATTCGTGTAGAACTTGTGAACATGAGAGCATATTACTTGTCTGAGAGAGAGAGAGAGAGAGAGAGAGAGAGAGAGAGAGAGAGAGAGAGAGAGCATCTTTCATTAACATCCACGTTTCTCTCTATTCAGAGAGCATCATCCCTGAGGAGAAGGAGTTTGTGAATTTAATTACAGAAGTCAATTCCTGAATACATAATTTTGTACTTAATTTGCATAAGAAAGAAGCGATTATAAGACGACGGTGGATGAAAACATCAGGAATAGAGGTATCAAAATAACGTCGTTATTCAGCGTTAACATTCTTTTTTTATGTTTTCCGTGGTAATTCATGTGAAAATATGAAATGAATTAACATATAATTTAGCTTTGTTCTGTATTTCATTATTTAGTATCTTATTTCACGGATATTCACTTTACTTCGCCGCCTTTATTGAGTTTCTCTTTCTATCCCACGGTTAATATATTACAGAAATATGAGTTTTATGTTATCTCTGTCTCAAGTCTGTCTTTCCACCTGTCTATCATACCATCTTTGCTTATATATCTACCTACCAGTGTCCCTTATCTTATATTATCAATTACTTTATAAAAAATTCGTTCATATCCCGAAAGAGATATTGTAAACTATGTAACTTAACTCCGTGTTTGACTGACAGTTCATGAAAATAAGTAAATTCGATTATTCTAAACCAAAGTATTAGCAAAACAGATGCAAAATGAAATACACGAGAGAGAGAGAGAGAGAGAGAGAGAGAGAGAGAGAGAGAGAGAGAGAGAGAGAGAGAGAGAGAGAGAGAGAGAGAGAGAGCTAGGCTTACATGTGAAAAAAATGAAATACTTTCTTTGTGTTCCTATTTTTATTCTACAGTAAACAAAGCCTCAAATAATTGAGAGTTCAATTCGGCCTCGTCATCATAATACGGAGACCCAAATAAGGGATTACAGAGGGAGGGGAATAACAGGAAAATAACGCTAAGTGAAGAGATGGAAGAACGAGGGGACGCAGAACAAGCCGAAGGAGTGGGCAATACAAAAAATAAACATACAATAAACGGAATGGCAAGAAAGTTCATACAGCCTGGGAAATTGAAGAAATATGGAGACAGCAATTTGATATTCATGTGGTTTATATGGTTTATTTATATATATATATATATATATATATATATATATATATATATATATATATATATATATATATATATATATATATATATATATATATATATATATATACATATACATATATATATTTCCTCAGGACACAAATATATCCATTCCAGTAAACGAGCTCCAAATTGGAATACAACCAGGTGACCCAAAACCTTTTTCTTGGTGTATTGGACATTGAAGGGATGTGATGGGAAGGAACTTAAATTGATAAAAAGGACCAGAAGCAGAAGGGTGAGCGGGAAGAGGGGAACGAGAGAGAGAGAGAGAGAGAGAGAGAGAGAGAGAGAGAGAGAGAGAGAGAGAGAGAGAGATGGAATAAATAGCTGAAGCTAAGGGAAGTGGAATAGTCAGACATACAGACAGAAAAGTCGACAGAATTGGTACATAACGATTTCATCTTTGAATGCATTAAAACTATCACATTATTGAATAATTCATCAATAATCTATAATTATTTATTACGCTTTCTTTGATCATCGAATGTAGGGTGGCAATCCTGCAATAAAGAGGAATGTGCAGTTGGTAATAAGTATTGTTTATTAACAGCATTCCTTTGAAACGGCTTAATAACAGGAGCAAATGTACGAATGCAAATTTTATCAGACGATTCATTATAGTTTAATAAGTTGTTTTATTAATAAGTGATTCAACTCTACTAGTCGAAGACAACGAAGAGATTAACATAGTGGAAGTATAAAAAAAACTTTCATGTATCCCAACTGCAATTAGATGCAACGATCAGTATCATGTATCACTTAATTTTATTACTGATCAATGCACATATTTACACAGATCTGAAAAATGACTGGAAATTCTCGTGATGATATTACTAAAATTATTTTTTGGGTGATAAAAAGATTTTATTTCATATGGCTCGGTGAATATCGATGTAATGTGCATATTTCTTTTTGAATATCCAACACGGGCGTGCACGCACACATAGAAATAACGCAAATAGATATTCTGTTACATCGAACAATTAATTATAATGGCAGATGAAATTAGATATCCCCCGCGTTTTGCCATTACAGGTAAATGCGTTTGCCATCGTGTAAGTACTTGTTTGTTGAAGTATACGGACGTAGTATTGATGAGAATTTAACACTACTATAATCTATTTTGATCGTTTACACGGTAAATGAGCATGCATATATATTTATGTGTTTATATGAATGCATGTGTATAAATATGTCCGTATGTATGTATGTATGTATGTATATATATAAATATAAATATATATACTGTAAATATATATATTTATTATATATATATATATATATATATATATATATATATATATATATAATATAATATATATATATAATGTTAAATGAATTACACCAAGATATGAGACTGTCTGACCAGAAAATGAAATGGTACTTTTCCAAAGAATTATTTTAATCTACAGTTACATTTTCCTAACTTTGTCTTTTGACAGATAATTGACTGAATCATTATGTTATACTTTCCTATTAATTTCATGACTTAATATGAAAGAAGAGATGAACAATATATTCAATAACCAACACTTCATATGGATACAGGCGTTAGTTTTCGTTGTTATATTCTTCTCGTCAAAGTTATTTGTAACAGTCATAATTGACAATTTTGGACTCACAAAATACGACTGCAAAGAAAAAACATTCTTGATTGGCAACTTTATAATGCGTGTATTTTGGAATATTGACAATAATCACCATCAGTTTTAGAAACATATCTCTCATTCTCATTTTGGAAACTTTCTGGTGATGCCATTGTTATCATTTTCAGTAATAGGGTTCTTGCTTGTTTGCTATGTCTTCGGAACTTGTAAAAATTCTTATCATTTTCGTTAATAACGTTGTTTTCTGCTTGTTTGCTATGTCTTTGAAATTTGTAAAAATTATAATTTTCAGTAATAACGTTATTTATTGCTTGTTTGCTACGTCTTTGGAATTTATAAAAATTATAATCGTTTTCAGTAATGATTTTTATTTGTTTGATTGCTATGTCTTTGAAATCTGTAAAAAAAAAAAAAGTCATCGAGGGCAATATCATATTCAGCAACGATCCTCTCCACCCAAGACAGTTGTGACCTGAAGTGAAACTCGCCGCGGAGGCGTTAGGAAATCTAAAGGTGGATAAGAAAATATCTAATGAGATCCTGTCTTCTCATACGTGAGAGGCCAATCCTCTCTCATAAATGAGAAGCCGGTCTCGTAATGATATTTCACTTCCAGGGATTCATTAACGGCAAGACCTTAATTGATGCTTTATTCAGTCATCTCGTCGTGTTCACTTTGAGTGTTCTCTGATATGATTCGTTAATTTAGTCCAAATTATAGCCTTCACTTGCGCGTTATCTGCTCTGCATGCATTATTTCGTCACTCTAGAGAATTCTTTGGAACGTTACCTGCAGTTAAAACTATTCAGACAAATATATATAATTTTGTGACAGTAATTAGCTCTTATTCTAAGAGAAGTGAATCTCTTGGTAGTTATGGCAAACGCAGTGATGTCTGTGTCACTTATTAGGACGAGCTGTTCTCAAACTCAAACTATTGGACTTTAGGTCTTGAAGTGACTGATTATCCATTCTTACAGACTGACTGTTACTGGGGCTTATACGACAACATTCTGGTCATCCAAGTTCTGACACAATTAAAAGCGTAAAGTTGTGGAGGAAAATAAATACATTTACCACGAAAAGTATAAGTGATCCTTAGAATATGAACGACCTCGTTAACCTTCATTTACATAATATTTTTGAGATCTGCATTTGTCTTGAGATTCAAGAATGCTATCAACACTCAAGAAACACAGTAAAGTTTTGAAGTTTTACTTAAACATCTGTATGTAAAGCTGTTCGGTTTCCTCCGATAATGTTTTCACCTTATCAGATTCCTTAGTAAAGGTTTACATTCTATATACTGTACATGCACACATACACACACACACACACACACACACACATATATATATATATATATATATATATATATATATATATATATATATATATATATATATATATATGTGTGTGTGTGTGTATAAATATACCTATAGTTTTTACGCATTTTATATATATAGATAAACAGATGTATTTATATATACAATTATATATATACATATACATATAATATATATATATATACAGTATATATATATATATATATATATATATATATATATATATATATATATATATATATATATGTATATGGCGTCAACAACGAATTTATATCCTTGAATCCTGCGAGATATCCTTTCTTGCCGTAATGGAAAGGGATGCAAATCTCACAGGAATCCTGTTGCAGCAAGATCATAAATTCATAGAGAGAGAGAGAGAGAGAGAGAGAGAGAGAGAGAGAGAGAGAGAGAGAGAGAGAGAGAGAGAGAGAGGTTCACTTTCTCGGCTGACCTGAGAAATGGGCGCTGGCTCCTGGCACAGGTTCTTCAAAAGGGAGTGATTTTGGTAGAATGTATAGAAATCTGAGAAAGTGACAAATAATAAATGTAATGTAGACGAAAAATTAAAAGAGTAAAAAAGGGCCATACCTAAAGAACAAAAACCTGAACAGAATACTTTCCATTAAATAGCTAAGGTTACACTTTTAACTTTATAAGATTTTTTGTACAGAATTTATTTAAAATTACATCTCGTTACATAATGTAACTTCTTTATAGGCAGCTCCTTTTTGTCTGTCTGTCTGTCTGCCTGTCTGTCTCACGTCTTCTGTTTACCTCTACCTTTCACCACACCCCCCCCTCTCTTAATACTCATAGGTTTGTCTCACCAAACAGAAGAGGTCCAACACTTAAAGATCAATATCTTCTCACAATGGGTCTCTTTGTCTCTGTGAGTAAGACCTTCTGGCATCCAAGTGCAAAAAGCTAAAGGCATAAGACGGGAACACCTTTTTTTTCCATCAGACTCCGCACACAACCCGCAGCAGATATATATATTGGCCGTTGCTTCACCATAAATAACTGCTGGCCACATCTGGTTGCTGAGGAAGCGCTGTTAAAGTGTGTGTGTGTGATATATATATATATATATATATATATATATATATATATATATATATATATATATATATATATATATATATATATATATATATATATATATATATATACACACTATAGTATATTAAAATCGCTCCTTGACAGACTTTATTTTCTCCACCCTATAATAGAGAATGATTCACACAATAAAGTCGATGTTATGTTACGGGTATTATTCATCATGATTTTTGAAATGTCAAGTTATACCCATTTTACTGGAAACTCGTAAATCCCCTGTGTTATGAAGGTAGAGGATTTTCTGACACTTCCAAATCCATATCCATAGCCAAGCAAAATTCTTTTCCTTCCCAAACATAACAACGATTTTCAATACACACATATGCATGCAAGCACGCATATCACATAAAATAATCCATGCAAATTGATTACATCGACAGACGGTAAAAATAAAATTTCAGAAAATATAGACCTTTGAAAGAATGTATACCGCTCAAGATACGCATTCTGATCAATACTACAGACCTTTAGGACGAAAAAAATATGATTGGCTTCTTTGGCTTGTGCAGACCGGGAGGTTTTGTTTATTTTCTTATTTTTGTGTAACGGAATATGCGAGAGGAGACATTTTTAGTGGCTGGTATTATTCTCATGATCTATAAACTTGGGTGGAACAGAGAGAGAGAGAGAGAGAGAGAGAGAGAGAGAGAGAGAGAGAGAGAGAGAGAGAGAGAGAGAGAGATGAGTTTAAACATTAATTTCCTATTGCATTAACAGTTACTGCAAGAGGAAGAGGAGTTTAAACATTAATTTGCTGTTGTATTAGTAGTTACTGAGAGAGAGAGAGAGAGAGAGAGAGAGAGAGAGAGAGAGAGAGAGAGAGAGAGAGAGAGAGAATTTGGAGCACAGTAATCAACAGATATCAGGGATAATTCCTAGTGAGGAAACTCTGGACAAACAAGGCAAATAGTGTCCAATTGGAATATTCCCTTTTGAACGATTGTCATCAGAATCAGATTCGTTAATTGTCTCCTGTTGGAGGGGTTGCTACCGAAGGCTGAGGAGTGGGAAAGAGGGAGAGAGAGAGAGAGAGAGGAGGAGGAGGCGGAGGAAAAGATGAGGGAAGAGATATAGCATAGTTATTCAATTACTCCTGGAAGTTGAAGTAACTAACTGGAAAATGACGTTACCCAACCCGTCGTTGGCTGGACAAGGTCTTTTCTTACTAAATTTTTCCTTAGAAAATCCGCTGTTTTAGCATTTCCATAATCTGTATGAAGCGATTTCTTCTTTTTTTTTTTTTTAGGTTCAGTAGACGAATAGACTTAATTACGATTAGGAAAATAAGATTTATCGATGCAGAACTGTCCTCTCTCTCTCTCTCTCTCTCTCTCTCTCTCTCTCTCTCTCTCTCTCTCTCTCTCTCTCTCTCTTTGAGACATATACGTACATATTACGTCATTCAATTTTGTTTTCTGTTATTTTTCTCTTTTTTCCGGCATCAGTTATCGACCCCAGGTGAGGTTATGAAACAGATTCTACTAGAATTATTCTCCTCTGGAATTTCAATATTTTTTTTTCTCCTTTTCGGGAATTTCAATACTTTTTCTCTTCCTTTTAGTGGAACCATATTATCTAGATTTACGGACTCAATAAAACCTAATGCCCACATTTACATTTGCTTTTTATAAGACAAATGAGCTGGTTAATCAAAGCAAACGCATCGGCGAGAAAAAGGAGCTCTATCCATTGGCAAAGTGCCTCGGGTTGCAAATGAGTTTCAGTAGTATATCAGTCTTCAGTTGAAGAAACTTTGAGAATTTTTGTTGTTTGTTCCATACTCGTGTCAAGCAAGAAGATATTTTGTATGAAAAGTATAGTATACAGAATTCAGGCCAAAGGCCAAGCGCTGGGACCTATGAGGTCATTCAGCGGTGAAACGGAAACTGCCAGTACAAAGATCTGAGAGGTGTAGTAGGAGGAGGAAAACTTCGCAGTTGCACCATGAATCAATTGTTAAGAGAGTGGAAAGTAAGATGGAAGAGATTATGAACGGAGGTACAGTAAAAGGAATGAACGGAGTTGCAGCTAGGGGCCGAGGGGGCGCTGCGTGTGAAAAGTATAAAACTTGCATGCACTTATAAGAAGAAAAGTAGAGATAGAATTGATCTCATGTTTGAATGGAGTGGTGATGAGAAAGTGCGGAGGGTAGTGAAAGTTGTGATATGCAGAGAAACCCCGCAATAAACGCTGACATAAGAAATAGGCAATAGATGCGACATATGGGTGGAAGATACTGTGACTAAAAAATTAATAGGTAGCAGCAAAAACAGAAAAGAGGAATAAGAAGTAAAAAGGAGGTAACTGTCTTCGTTTGCCACGGAAAAACGTAGAGGGCATAACAGTTTTCTAACTCTTAATTAATCAATTGTGGACCAAATATAGAAAATGAAAATATTTGAAACTGAGTGATGAAAGGATATCATGGAGTCTCCTCTTATATAAATATCCAAAAATTTTGCCCCAAAAAATTCATTTCACGTTACAGAATGTACATATCTATTTCCCATGTAATGAAGACAAAGCGCAGCTCTGAGAACATGGTTAATTGCTAGAGCATCAAAAATATACTGCTTTACCTGTGCGTCGTCACTTCGTGCATAATCGAATTTCAATTACATTTTGAACCCTTAAAAGATAAAATATGTGTCGTGCCTCCGTTCATAATTAAATTTCAATTTTGTTTCAACTCATTTAAAAGTAAAAAAGAAAAATCAAGACCAGAAAATGTAATATCTATTTCAAGACTAGACAAAATTGGGGTCTTTCAGTTCGCATGTCCTTTTAGGATCATTTATTTCCATCTTTCACTTATTAAAAACCTGAACTCATTGAACACATTGTAGAATCTCTCTCTCTCTCTCTCTCTCTCTCTCTCTCTCTCTCTCTCTCTCTCTCTCTCTCTCTCTCTAGCTTAGCAGCACAAGTGGTAACAAAATGAAAATATCCAGAAAGACCGAACACAAAACTCAACAAAGGTAACTTAATAAATGCAAGGCATTTTACAATTATTTTCAGTATTATTTTTTTTTATATATATATAACATTTTTCTCTGAATTAATCATTAACATGTGTTTAGTCTCTTCCCTTATAACTTAAACCTACGTTTAATTTTATCTTTATCGCGTATGTCAAACTATTCTCCCACAGTTTACACTTTCAACACTATATTCTCCTCTTTATATATCTTATTATAACTTAATTTTCTGTTCTTATGTCTTACATTTTTCTTTTCTTTATGTAAACTTCACAACCTTTTTTTTTTCTTTCTACGTTCATACATTCAGCCAAATTTTACTCTTACCGTTATTGTTTTCATATTTACTTGCCCTGCAATCTCTCTCTCTCTCTCTCTCTCTCTCTCTCTCTCTCTCTCTCTCTCTCTCTCTCTCTCTCTCTCTCTATAATACAACCAGTAACATGCTCTCGATGTCTATCGACAAGCAGGTAAGAACCTTCCCAAAAACAATGCAAAAAAAACCCTTCCTCATAATCCTTCATTCGGATGATGAGGTATCATGACGGACAGGGAAATATCTGGATGCCTGATTGTAGAGAGTTTTTTTTTTTTATCTGCGTGTGTGTCTGTGTTTTCATGTCGGGTAGTGTGACCGAGTATTAAATACATGCATATTCCCTAGTATTTTTAATATGTACAAACATTTAAAAATGTAGTTTGTGCTGAACTTGATGAGAGAGAGAGAGAGAGAGAGAGAGAGAGAGAGAGAGAGAGAGAGAGAGAGAGAGAGAGAGAGAAGAATCTGAAATTATAAACCATTAATGATACTTCACTTATTTCAGAAAGGAAATCATGCTTACATGCAATAACTAATTTTTTCCTTTTAAGGAAACTGGTTATTGTAAAGCGGCATAAATTTTGTCCATGGATTTTTATCTATTTTCAGACTTAAAATAGCAGTGGAAATTATTAATAGTGAAAAGAATTACTGTGCATACAAATTCTGAAACCTGGCTGAAAATGGTAGGGTTAGAGATACCATCAGGGAATGACTGATCCTCACCATAATTGTTCTTTCTAAAATATATATATATATATATATATATATATATATATATATATATATATATATATATATATATATATATATATATATATATATATATATATATATATATATATATATATATATATATATATATATATATATATATATATATGTGTGTGTGTGTGTGTGTGTGTGTGTATATTATATATATATATATGTGTGTGTGTATGTAATGTTTATTCGCATTCAGTACCTAATATTTGTATAAAAAAAAAAATTTGTGCCCTAGTTCGTTCGTGTATTGCCCATTTCTTAGTCTATGTATAATAATAATAATAATAATAATAATAGTAATAATAATAATAATAATAATAATAATAATAATAAATCTTAAGAGGAAGACTTCTCTACTGCAACAAAAATGAAGCCTCAATAACAATCTAACATCCAAACGAAGCAACTTTTCCTCCTTTCTGTCAAGAATAGAAAATTAATCTTAGTGAACAACTAATTGGTTTTTTGGGGGTCAATGGGATGGAGGTCACGTGCCAATTAGCGTCAAGCAGAGGTCATTAATCTCCCGGGTCTTACTTGTGTGTAGATTAATACGACTCCGGGGAGTTTTATCATCAGGAGAAGGGATCATAATACCGCGTAGAGAAAGTAAATGAGTTGTAGTACATGGAATGAAACAACCTTTAACCGTTTTTTAAATAGTTTTTTATTTTTATTTTTAGGAAACAATGTTCTCGTCGTTTAAGTACGAGATAGAAACTGAGCTACACACTAGAATTGCTATTGGAAGCAGGCAATGCTACAATTTGCTTCCAAGCGTGGATGTAAAACAATAAATATTAAGAGCCTCTAAACATAGGTTCTATAGCAAGATCATAAAGCCAGTGGCATTCCATGAAAGCAAGGTGTGTAATATACAAAACATCTAGAGTAGAAACTAAGGAAGCAAAACGAGGAATGGCAAAACGTCCGTCAGATACAGAAGAAAGGTCCTGGTCCCGATGAAGCATAATAATTATGAACATCGAGACAAGACCAATCATTAAACATTAATTACATAAAATCGCGAAGGTCACGATGAGCTGGGCTCGCAATCCGTTTGTAGGATAAAATTGTAAGGGTATGGGTGGAAGAGCCAAGTGGGTTTACCAAAGATATAAAAGAAAGATAATCCCCTTCGGTGATCCACATGGCTGGATCGAGATGGATCATACCATAGAGTCTTGGAGGGATCTGGAGCGGGCAGTAATGGATCACAATGAGGCCCAAGACCCAACTGACAGAGGGTATTGTTAATTTCTGGTAAAAATTTCTGAGATGTTCGGGCCGAATAAAAATCGATTTTTTGTTTGTTTTGTTAATACAGTTATCATTCTTGTTATTGCCAAAGACTGGCCGTGGTTTGAACTTTATACATATCACGCCGATATTGAAAAATAAATTCGGAAATATTAAATTCTCCCGTAATCAATATAGCCTGAATTATTACAAAGTGATAACTAAATTAGAATTAAAAAAACACACACACGTCAACACATATATTAGGATCATGAAACTTACAACTGACCCTAGGGTATAACACAAGCTGCAATGGGCCACGCAGAATTGTGCGTTTCTACCCACGCGTATACGCGCACTCTTATGTGCGTAAGCGAGCACAAATGATTCGGACTTGAAAATCAAATCAAAGGCGAAGCCCCAAGACCATACACCTACAAACCTTCTCATTGTGCCGTAGAGACGCGTGTAGCACGAGCTGAATACTAAATGTTCCACTCGCGATATTATTACGTTCGCTCGTCCGAGATGAATGATATATGTCGGGTTGAGCTCAGGTAAGTCTACTCCACCGGCTGGGAATTGCCTCTTTATTATTACATTCAGTACCTGAAGGGTTTTGTCAAGTTGGCAGTCGTTGCCTGAACTTGTGTTATCACTGATTTATCTACTCGAAGGTTGTTGTTAATACTCTTTTCTTTTCAAAGATACGACTGAATTATTTGCCTGTTACTTTTGTGCCTGTTGGGGGGCGAGGGGGGGGGGGGATTGAGGGGAGTTATGTTGATACTATTAAATTCGTTCCTTGAAGGATTCTGTAACTACTGTGGCCTTTAACTGGGGTGTTTTGTCTCTTCTACATTCGTCACCTGAAGTATTTTGTTACCCATGTATTTGGTGCATTCTTATCTGAAGGAACTTACTAGTATTATTTTTATTGCAAGGAGAATGTCGTTATCATTATAGTCATTACTAAAAGAGTTTTGTTATTATCATATTAGATACCAACTGGACTTCGTTGCTTTTGTCTTTACTATCCTTACCATAGATTTCATTACCAATAACTGCCACTGCTGACTTACTATGTACTTTCACAACTAGGTTCTACTAAGTATATTCTGCAATTACAAAGGTGCTACAAAATATGGTCTGAATATAAAGAATCCGGGTCGAATACCCAGCAAGACCAAAAGGCTGTGTGTGTATGTGAATCTATATAAACTGTATGTATGTGAGAGAAAAAGAGAGAAAGGAAAAGATAAATAAATATGGTGACATTGATTTTGCCATTATTATTATTATTATTATTATTATTATTATTATTATTATTATTATTATTACTGAAGTTACCCTTTCAAATCGAATCATTTCGCAAACAGGATGAGACACTGACACCACATTATTTGATATCATGACCTTCTTTTATCATGATTCCTCAGCCCACAAAAATTCGGCTTCCGGGCAAAATTTCCTCATTTTTGTTGCTTCAATAATTGCTGAATTCCATCAGTATGTCATTATTGACTCCAGTCTGCTCCGAGGAAAAATTTAGAGGCCCAAAATATTCGGCAATTTTTAATTTCTGTGATTGGTTAGGAAATCTTGCATGAATAAATAAAGTCGGGTCGTCCATTGTATGCAGCCAGGCAATTTTCTGCTTGCATTTCTTTTCTCATTTCTTTTAATGTTCGTATTTCTTTTCTAATTTCTTTTTTTTTCTGTTTCCATATCTTTTTTCCTCTCATACTTCTTTCCTGTTTCCTTTTCCTCTGCCTAATTTCATTTCGTGTACCTGTCTTCGATGACTTCATTTATTATTTGCTCACTTTTCTATCTTGATTAAGTTCCTTTTTCTGCTTCCAATTCTTCTTCTGTTTTAGCAGATTTCAATTTTTTTTTTTGCCAGACTCAGCTTTTTCCTGATTTCTTTTACATGTGTGCTGTCCTGTGTTTTAATTATTTTCCTTTTTTTTGGTACTTTTTATACAATCACAATATTTTCTGATAGACCACTTTTAGTTGCTATTAAAATACTAGTATTGAAACGACGCTGCCTACTTCATTCAAGACATGCTTATCGATCCAAGTTTATCACAAAAATATTATCCTCTCTCTCTCTCTCTCTCTCTCTCTCTCTCTCTCTCTCTCTCTCTCTCTCTCTCTCTCTCTCATTTCCTGCAAAATCTCCAGCATCAAGTTTATATGACATAAGACTACACCGGTCGAATGCAAATATTTTCTCGTTATCTGCGCTGGGGATACGTCTATTTATCTTATTTATCGAGTTATTTACATATCTTTCTTCCCTATCTTTTCTTAAAAAAAAAAAATAATAAGAGATCGTAGATAATACTCCCACCTAAACAATGTCCTCCTTTGCAATATCTAAGTTTGTTTATAATATTTGTTAGAAGTCTGGCACGGCCCTGCTGAAAGGGCCCATCCTATCATCGCCTCAACGGACTGATAGCCTAAGAGCCAAAAACCTTAGCAGCGGTCTTGTGATGGGTCCGCTGAGCGATACCTCTCGCTATTGGAAAAGCTAAAGTCAATAACTAGCGATATCTGGCCTTTCTGGCTTGCGATACCTGGGTTCGGTGACACCTACCATCTCGACCGGAAAGATCAGAGGAAAGGAGGAAATACGAATTAAATTTCTTTGCCTCTCTCTTCTGCCCTTGAGAGGGTCAGTTGGATATTGGTGTTTGTTTTGCTTGTTTACTCAGTAAATTGTTTGTTGCTTCTATTGTAAGTAAGGACTTTTATCAACTCTTTCTTTAATTAGCTGAATTATTTTTGTTACTCACTTACGCGTCGTAATTGCTTGTATCTGCTGTTGTTTACCTGGATGGTTTTCTCATGTGGCGTTTTACAGCTCAATCTTTCCTTATCTTATCAATTACTCTAAACATCCGGTTCATTGCATTTAAACATTTCAATATATTCAGTCAGCTTTTACAGGTAACTCTTTATTAGTTTTAGGATAAATAGGACTGTAAACTGTTTTCATCCAGTGTGTTGAAAAGAGTAAATGTCCAACAAATAACAAATATTTCCTTAAACAAGTAAATCAATAAGAAATTATCACTGACAGTTTATGTTAAATAGGGCAGTCTCCCACTAAAAAGAATAACAAAATAGAGTACAAAGATGCATGCTGAGTAAAATGAATACTGAAGAAATCAGAGAACCTATTAAATAGATTAGATACCAATTGATAACTAGGGTGTGGAAGAAATTGACACGAAAGGAAACGCGTATGATTAAATTGCTTTCAATTTCATTGCTGCTGATTCTTCAGCTAAAATCAAAGATATAAATAAAAGGGTAACCCTCAAAAACTTGAAACAAACTCAAAAAAGCAAAAGTTTCCTTTCCCTAAAACAAACTCGAAAAAGCAAAAGTTTCCTTTCCCTAAAGTTATTTCAAAAATAAATATGACGAGGAAAATTAATATACATATGAATATCAAGAAAAGGCATTCTATTACAGATTTCTAATCTTATCGAACGAAAACAGCTCATTCCATTAACCAACATCGATCAATCATCCCTGAAAAAAAAATTAATGCTCAGAAACTTTCAACGGACTTGATGGGACAGGTAGGAGTGACAAGGCATCAAAATGTGCCTGTGTGTAACAGTCCAGGAACAAACTACAAGCCTCGTGGAATTAATAAAGCAAAGATAGGTGACAAAAATAAAAAAATCCGAGGGCTCAGTATTGTTTAAACACGTAGCCTTAAGCATTAAGCCGCATTAGGAGTTCAGTTTCGTCTTCTTCTTCTTCTTCTTCTTCTTCTTCTTCTTCTTCTTCTTCTTCTTCTTCTTCTTCTTCTCTCTCTCTCTCTCTCTCTCTCTCTCTCTCTCTCTCTCTCTCTCTCTCTCATTGACAAACCTCTGCTTCACTTCTGATCTCTCACTCTGTTTTAGAGGAATGGCTAACTGACAAATTCATTTATGAACAGCTAACCTATCAGTTGACATTCGGTCTTCTAGAAAACAATCTGCATATGAAATACTCATCATCTGTCAGAAACGTTTACGATCAATACTTCGTAACCATCTATGTTCCCTGGATCTACTTGACATCCTGTGTGTGTTCGACATTTCTTGTTTTCTGTCTATTTTAAACAGGCCTTATTTTTTTTCCTTTTCTTACAGTCTTCATTACCTCTCGAAACAAAGAGAAAACATTCCTAAGAGGATTAATGACGTACTCAAAATAATGTCAGTTATTCTTAAATACTGACCTAAACCAGGAAACTGGCGAATCTCTCCAAGAATATCTTCTGTTTATTAAAAAAAAAAAATTAAAAGGGGCTTCCAAGAACATTCTGGAGCATTTAGTTCACCAAAATTCATTTACCAGTCAATATTCTTTTGAACGATATATTTGGGAAGTGGTGGTAAGAGGACATACCATGTTACAAACGCAAAAAAGTCAATGCGCTGAATAACAAACAATTTATAAATTTGTAACTATGTCTCAGAATCTAAGGCATTAAAGTTATGCTCCTTCAATGTGTAAAATGGATTCATATTACAAACTAATGCATTCTTGCAATACAACGAAGGCGATAAACATGAATGCATAAACACACACAAATTCTTATTGCGCGTATACCCAGGTACCATAAGTACATTTACAAATATACCTCAGTACATGCATGTGAAGACATCCGGGGGAAAAAATAAATTAATGTACAGTATATAACAGATAATACACACAAGCCACATACAAATGTGTATAATTCATCGAACGTGAAAAATAAATATCACCGATTCTTCACCTCGAGCCCAATACTATCTTTGTTATATATAAAAGTACTGGGCTAAAAGAAATATTCAGGCCGCTCATAACTCGTCCAGCAATAATTTCGACCACAATCCATGGCCAAAATTTTCCTTCATTTTTGGAATGACGAATTTATCGTCGAAAAACTCGCTCCTCGCAACTGTTTCAATGTGCGTGGCACCGAAAAATCGTGTTATCTTTTATTCTCAGCCATTTCTCATTTCCGTTTTCATATCCTCTTCCTCCCAAAAACACCTTTTCATTTACGCGTGCCATTTTTTTTCCTTTATTTTTAGTATGGAAATAATGCTTTGCATTGTTCCTGGAGAAATGGAGAGCATAGATAAAATCATATTAAAATACGAGGGGAAAAGACAAATAACCAGAGCAGGAAATAGAAAACGTCTTCTTATCATTTATTCATTTCGCGTCAAAGGAATTACCTTCCGTCTTTATCGTGTGTATCATTTTCTGTATCTTATTTCACGTTATCGATGAGCGAAGGGGACATTTTTCCTCTGGTATTAATTAAACTTTCTCATACATTCTCACGATGTTGAATAAATTACAATTTTGATGATATTGTGGAGGAAATATACACACTTACGTCCGTATGGTTATAAATGATTATTTATGGATGTCAGTATTCACAGGCGTGTTCATATAACAATCTTTACATTTGTGAATAAATGAGTATACATTTTCTGATTTATGCGACAATTTTTTATCATATAATCTGGTACACTTGACCGTCCAATTACTTTTATTTTTCAGTGACATCTATCCAGATTTATGAATCATAGCTGTATTTTATTATCGTCTGGCAAAAAATTTAAAACTCCAGTTCCCTAGTGCCTTATATTAATTAAGAGATTCATGGGACTTGAATTATATTTTCGAAGTTTCATGCCTCGTTGCCCAGGCAAACACACTTGAGAATCGTAGTCAAGTACGCTGCACAAAATACCTAACTGTATGAAAAAGATAAAACATTTCGTGTTTCAGAATTTTAATAAAGCTTCACGATTATGTAGAAACTATGTGTAGTGAGTGCTAGTCAACATGATATATAATGACGATGAATAAAAATTGATGATAAAGGAAGCTTTCATTAACGGCTCCATCATTAAAGAATATTGATTTTTCTGGAGAAACTTGTTTGTAAACATCCAAGTTCAGACTTGCGAAAAAAATATGTTTAAGATTCAGTAAATATGTAGTAGTACAAGATGTCGATACTTTGTGAAGTTTCACTTCTTGACTTTATATTTTTTTTGAAGCAAGTGGGAACAGTGTCAAGGATTTTTTGTTTTATTTTATTCATTGCTTAGGTCAACTTAACATTTAAGACTTGTGATTGCATAATTCGTATTGGTTATCAGAAATTACGGTCAGCAGTTGTTTCAAAATATTGAAAAACATTAAAATTTAGTATATAATTTCCTTAAACTATTTCACTTGTATAATGTTTATACGTCAGTGTGATTATTAAAAAAGTATATCTAAATCAATTACCAGACTCTATCTTTATGGCGTCATACAGTTCACGGCGTAGACATCTGTTACATCCGCTAAAGCTTCCCATCTGATGGCCATATGCAGACCCGACACGCAATTTCCAGAACTATTTGACCTAAATAAGATTATATTAATAATAAATACGACAGACTGAATATTATTTCATAAAATAATAATTAAAAATAATCTTCGTGCAGTCAGCAATAACAATTTTTTTTTATATAAAAATAAGAACACTCCGTCCTGTTTTGACACTAATGAACCTATGTATTTACTCTTATCACGTACGCACATACAAACACTCAAAGTCGCTCTCCCTTCTGGTCGTAACTTTTGGCATTCCAAAGTCCACAACTAACAACCTCACCTCAACAACCGCCCCCCCAAAAACCCGACCTATCCCCAAACTGAACGATCCTTTCTAGAGAGCCATCGACCGATTGTGGCCCTTTAGCCCCTCCCCCGAAATACTCTACGCTTTCCGAAGCTCTGAAAAGGAGAGCGCACATGTGGTAAATATTACACGATGTTCTGATGTTAAGTGCCGTATTGATGAGACAGGCCGCCCTAATGATGATACTTGCGCTGGTTCCCTTACCCTAGCCACGCCTACCTTTCACATCCCCAGCAATAAACATAAGGTTCGGTGGGGAAACCTTTTAAACCTCTCTCTCTCTCTCTCTCTCTCTCTCTCTCTCTCTCTCTCTCTCTCTCTCTCTCTCTCTCTCTCGACCGACTGATTACAAAGCCTCAAGACTTATTTGAATATGAACGTGTCATTCAAGTGTCACATCTTACTCAAAATTACTGCGTGGTTGAAATATTCGAAGATCTACTGAATCTTTTTTTTTTTATTCCATCCTCGTTGCCGATTCTGCATCTGTCGAACCGGCCGGGGTAAATGAGCTAATTTCTTATTAAGATGAAAAACTCGGAGTTGTATTTTCTCGGAGATTCATTCCAAAGACCACAAGAAATTAAAATTCACTGACCCATTACGAAAGTCAATGGCCCCTTAAATTGAGAGACCTACTCTACGAGTATACTCGTATGTCAAAAAGTGTTAGAATCAACTGGCTTTTTAAATTTATTGGAAGTGGAAATATGTTGATCTATTTCCTAAGCCTCTGTAATGCTAGAATATCTTGGCCTATTCCACCACTAACATGACACTCAAATTAACCGAAATTAACCGACCTCTGAACCATCCCGAAAGTGTTGGAATTAAATGTTCGTTTTAGAAGCTACATCGCCACTGATCCACGCAAAAGCTGGATCATCATTACCCATTTGATTAATGGAAAAAAATGCTGGCATTCAGTTATTTATTTAAAATCACAAAATATGGACATTAACTGCTTTCTACTGAGCCAAGAGGGGGCTGGAATCACTAATACACTTCTAGACAAAGAATGACTGACTGAGAGCAAATTACCTGGTATTTTAACTACCATGGTCACTAACGGCGTAACGGGCAAAAGTTTCCTGGCCCATTTAGAGTCTTGGAATGGAGAAAGAGTTAAAAAGGTGTGGCTTTGTTTTAGAAGGCTACAGAAGATACTGGGAATGACGCTTCTTGAAAGGATATTTGTAAGCAGACACAAGGATACAGTGAAAGAAATTCATGAATTGGTCGCAAAAGAGGAAAACAAAGTACTAGATGCGTAAAGAATATTGAGAGAAAAGCAACAAATAAACAAAAATATTGTAAAACAACAAATCATGCAAAACCTCGATTAGGAAAACAGTTAAAATATGAGAAATGAAACAAAGCATAATTTAAAAATTGAAGATGAACACTGGGGACTAAGCAAAGAGAATAAAAAACAATCTGGAAACTTAAGAGAACATTCATGAAAGGGAAGGAGATAAACCGAACAAAACAACTACAGTAAAGGACACATATGACCTAATAAAAAACAAACAGAAACTGAACAATAAAAAAACTCCAGCAATTCATCTGAAGTTTGTCCGAAGCATTTCGCCATTTTCTAACGTTTCCTATTTTTAGATTAATTAGATTCGGATTAGGTTTCACACAAATTTTATGTAAAAAAGTTAACATATTTTTCACGTCCGCAGAGGGATATTGGTACGCATATTCCCACTTATTTTCGAGATCGATGCCGCACCTAAATATTTTAATCCTCGTCTAACAAAACAAATAAATATTGCGAGATTTGTGAAATTAATTTTTACAAACGACACCATTTTTACGACTGATCAAGTAGGCCAGTGGGACACACCATTATAGAGCAATTATTTTTGGATGATCAGTGACCTTGAAATCTTGTTTCATGCATAAATATAGATGAAATAACTGTCACACCATTTCATCACAATTTTTTTTTTTTCGTATATGTTGGTAAGATTTCTAATTGATCAGGATTACCTTCATTCTTAAGCGGCAACATACTGCTTTGTTTGTGGAGGCTATAATTATCTTATTTGAAAACATATCTAGTAAGAAACCTTGAAAATATATTTTATCTGGTAACAAATGTCAACTCCGCATTGCATATGGTGTAGTTTCTGCTTCTTGTTGTGGAAACTAATTTTCACTATGTGGCAATATAGAATGTTTTTAGGAAAAAAAATAAACTAAGGAAAAAACCACTGGGAATAAGGAAGGAAGCCGGTGGCAACTTGGTATAAAAACCCAAACTTAGAATTAAAAGAGAACGAAGTTTAGTATAAAATTCCAAACTTGGCACTAATCTTCAAACTTACAAGGTATACACACGTCACCATAGTTCTCGCACTTCTACAAAGTTAGTATCGACTTTCCCAAAAAGTGTTATCGTACTTCATGTTATAATATAAATACATACACACTCACACACATATATGTATATACATACATACATATATATAAATATATATATATACATATATATATATATATATATATATATATATATATATATATATATATATATATATATATATATATATATATATATAAACTTGGAATTCACTAAGATTCCAGAAGTGGGGACTTTAAACATTCAGTAGTCTCATGAAATATTACATTTTCTTGTTTAAAATAAATTGCTATTTACTACAGAGAGAGAGAGAGAGAGAGAGAGAGAGAGAGAGAGAGAGAGAGAGAGAGAGAGAGAGAGAGAGAGAGAGAGAGAGAGAGAAATTAAATTTTCACGTCTACCTCACAGTATCTGGCTGGATGTTTACTGTACAAATTACTGAAAACGGGAATATAGTCAAAGTAAGTGTAATAGATTAAAAGGTAGTTTTTCTCTAGAATTAAAGTAAATTATTCTGTGTGTGAATTATTTTCTATTGAAATATTTCATGTAGAAAATAAAAAATATCCTTTTGGATATGAAGTTCAGCAACGTATTTTCTTTCCATGTTGATATAATAAATAAGACATAGCTTTGATACGTGAAGTGAATCGTTTCATTATCTTGGTATAATAATAATAATAATAATAATAATAATAATAATAATAATAATAATAATAATAATAATAATAATAATAATAATAATAATAATAATAATAAAAATAATAATAATAATAATAATCTTAACTCTGAAAAAAAAAAACTTCATATGCAGCTCTGATGGAACAGATCCATAGTTTCTTTGTACTAAATAATAAAAAAACTAAATGAAGTAAAACAAAAAAAATTACAGTACCGGATATTAACTGTCTCTGCTCCAGGGAACAGGTATAATTTGTTTTCTTTAAGGAATTACAAAAATTCTTTTGTTTTGCTGAATAATAAAAGTCTAATTTCCTTTCCAGATAAAGTATTTACGAGAATATTTTGTTTTAAACTAAAACACTTATCACTAGGATGCTTTTCCTGTTTTAAAAACGTGAAAACAAAATGGCTTTGTCTCGAACCTATAAAGAAAATCTCTTTTTATTTCAAACAAACAACACTCATTATCTCACAAACTCTTAAAGAAATCCTTCCCGTCTCGAAAAAGTGAATGCTAACTACGCTTTGCAAGCTTTTAAAGCCATTTTCCTTTCGTAACGGATGAAATTAGAAAAAGTGTTGGCTAACCCGTTTAACGAAGCTGTTTTGCTCCACTCCTTGGCTCGTAATGTAGCGTCATCTATCAGTCTATCAGTGAGGTAATTGATATTAACGATCATCTTGAGATTCCTTAACGAAGGAGCAACGCATAGAAAGTAGAGGTGATAATTGAGATAAATGAGGAGACGGAAGTCTTAAAACATTCAACATTCTTCCCAGCTTTATGGGCAAAGAAGAAGAATGAATTTAGTCTCGTCTATTCATTACTCATTCGTCGGGGAAGAGATCAAACAAAATATAATGGAATTATAGTTTTTTTTTTTTTATTCTTGAGCCGACGTTACACATCTGTTGCCGATTTCTCTCAACCTAGTCGTGATTGGCTGCTCATCTCCCGCCAGAGGCTCCGATTCACGTACATCTACCAATCAGAAGCAAAATTGAAACCCGAGCGTATCGGCTGCGAACACATACCGTTAGCGCCAAAAAACACTAACTACAATAAATCAACAAGCTATGAAAAACCTGGTTTGCCATTCAATTTTCTTTTAATTGTTACAATAGAAGATGCATTCTCGTTTGGCTATTTTATCGTTACTTTTACACGTATTGTTTTTCGCTTTCAAGTGAAACTCAATAAGTCCTTTCATGATATATATATATATATATATATATATATATATATATATATATATATATATATATATATATATATATATATGTGTGTGTGTGTGTGTGTGTGTGTGTGTGTGTGTGTGTGTGTGTGTGTGCGTGTGTGTATGTGTATGATGGAGTGCACCAGAAAATAAAAATCCTAGTACAACACCAAAATTCTCTGTTGAATTTGAAAGCAACAATGTTTCCCATATTACCGAAAAATAGTCTCCAAGTGTACTAACGCAAAGACAGATTATATGAGTTTCTCCGCCGAAAAAATGACAGGCCCACTTCCCAAAAATCTGATTTTGCTCTCAAAGTTTTGATGAGTTTCCCTTGGTTATTTTCTCCTAAATACTAATACAATTAAAGCTTTAGGGAACTTTTGATATGAGCCCATTATCTCATCGTTATTTACTCTCTCCCTCCATTTTAGACTTTTGCTGCCATTACTATTTTGGAAAGGTAGGACGGGAAGAACTTCAAGATGCTTGCAGGTGCATTTATATATATATATATATATATATATATATATATATATATATATATATATATATATATATATATATATATATATATATATATATATATATATATATATATATATATTATATATATATATATATATATATATATATATATATATATATATATTTTATATATTATATATATATATACACACACACATATATATATATAAATATATATATAATATATATACACCGGTTATTGTCTAATTTCCTTCACGACAGCCTAATCACTAAATTACACGATGTATCGGACGCGAAATGGAATCGTTGAGTAAATGTTCATTGCGCTGAAGAAAGTTTTCATTTCCGAAGCAGAGAGTCCTTAATGGATTTGCCTAATGGCTTGTTATCTGCGTCTATATCAGAGTGTACCATTTTGCTTTGGGTATTCAGGTGACGTTGGTGCGCAGTTTGGGATGATTTTGTGATGAAGGGAAAAGAAAAAAAGTGGTGCTAGCATGACCATTGTTGTTGTGATGAAAGGGTACATAAATCTGTTAGTCATGCATTACGCACAAGACACAAGACAGGAGACTTGGAATTTTAAGGAGCAAACAAACTGATAGATAGATACCTATTTTGGACGGTAAAATAATTTTAGCCTGAAAAAAAATGCCGCTCCTTGTCTTTAATACTTTCAAAGAAAATACTTATTTTACGAAATCTCGTTACCTTAAAATGAATAACAAGTTTGGAATTTGTTTGTTTCTCTATGAATAAATTACATTATCATTTAGTGAACGCAAAGTCCCTCGATCCTAGAGGAACGCAAAAATTTCTCAAGAAATTGGCTCGTAAAAATCAAGCCTTTAAGGCGAGGCATAATCCTTTTCTCCTTGAAAGTTTTCCCTCCGTTCCTTACTCGGAAAAAATTTAATAAATAAGTAAATGAATTAATTAAAAGAGACTGTGAGACCTGAGTGCGTTGGTCCAATTATGCAGATTTTCGTAATAAGGTAAAAAAGATGTCCTCTTTATTGACTGACTTTCAGTCAGGTAGAAAAGTGCTATTTTATTTTATTTATTCATTTCTCTATTTAGTTTTTTTTTTCTTTTGTATGGAGTGGTAATACCAAAACGTTACTGTCTATTCTTGCCGATGGTTTCAGGGAAAAGCGCTGTATTTTTAGCTAAGGGGATATTTTTTCTTGCCAAGATTTTCAGGGTAACACTGGATTTGTTGGAAAAATCTGGGAAGTATTTTCTTGACAACTGCTTTTTACAAAAATATTCTCTTTTAATCGAAAAACTTTTTAGTTTTTCATCCTACCTTTTTAAGGAAATATCGTACGAAAAACTATAAATTATATTTACTTCCAGACTGATTCAGGGAGCATTTTTTTTTAAACAAATTACTTTTATTTTTTCTATAATAATGGAATATATGTCTAACTACATGACAACTGCTATGAAATAGTAGCTACCAAATCCTGCACTGAATGAAGAAATTTCTATTTCATGGGTAATTTCCAGAGCTAAGCGTTGGGAAACCACGTAAGCCAACTTCAGACATTCCTCTAGTTCCATCCTCCAAAGCTGACAATGGCAGGCCCTCTGTGGTCTGAAGGCACCAAACTTCTTGCAATTGATCTGCCTGATGGCAAAGCTTCAGATGTCTGGTCAGTGCAATGCCATCAGAGCCAGTCTCTCTCTCTCTCTCTCTCTCTCTCTCTCTCTCTCTCTCTCTCTCTCTCTCTCTCTCTCTCTCTCTCTCTCTGTTTAATTCAGTTCTTGGTATAATGCTCTTCTGCTGGGCTCTCCTTCCTACTTCGAAACCGATTTCTCCTACAACATTTTATTTAATTTTTAATTATCCTCTTAATTTCAGGTCAACTTGAACATTTTGCTGAGAAAGTCTCACTTTCATCCTCGTTTACAATCATCCTTTTTATGAAAATAAAGTCACCTTCATACTACGCGTGTCACTTATGCATCAGCAATGAAATGTACTTGTCAACATTTTCTGTGTGTGGTCTTTCTCTTCGTTAATACTACAACTTTATATTCCCTGAGATGCTAATTTCTTTTACGTTTTTCGTAATTTTTTTTAAAACTTTCCTTATTTCTTTGATGTAGCACTAGTATACATAAATCAATCAATCAATCAATTTATACTTTGGAAGATCTATTACTAAATTTCAGCAGCAGACAGAACACATCCACAGCCGATATCACTGAAGATTCTATGTTGCTATCGACTGGCCGATGCATGTAAATTGTAACATCTGTTCAGTCACGATGAACTTCAATGATATCTGCTGCAGGAATTTACCGTCAATGATATCTGCTGCAGGAGTTTACCGTCAGGCTCAAAAACTAAAATCAGAATAAACTGTAAGTATGTCTTTCAAAGCTATTTTTTTTTTACCGGAAACACGTAATTATAGATATAAATCATGCTTGTTTATAAAGTATTTCTCAATGATATTCCATTAAATTGCATTATAAAACCATAATAAACATTCACATCCACTCATACCCTCATCTATGACCTTTTCCATACTTTTTTTGTTAAACCATAAAACCTTCCTCCTCTTGTACTCTTTTTTTATCATTTTTTCTATCGTTAAAGCACTAATTTACTTATTCATAAAATACTTGCTATATCTTATCATATACTTTGTGTCATGCCCCACATCAATCTTCCCACTGTTATGACAATCTAATGCATGTTTTACTTGTTAATAAAATATTTACAGATCAGTTTCTCATTTTATCCATTTTCATCCATCATAGTAATCGTCACTCATATTTCTGAAAGTTAAACGTAAGTCTCAAATGGATTTCACTTGCAATTTATCGCATTAAACGTTCACGCAAAACTTAAATTTTCATCACCGGTATCCTGAACCCTGTAGCTAACTCTAAAAAGAAAAATTTCTTTCCTTAATTTTACCCGTTTATGAAATATTCATCTAATTATAACCCCCTCTCTCTCTCTCTCTCTCTCTCTCTCTCTCTCTCTCTCTCTCTCTCTCTCTCTCTCTCTCTCTCTCTCTCTCTCTGTATACATTATATATATATATATATATATATATATATATATATATATATATATATATATGTATGTATATATATATATATATATTTATATATATATAGATATATATATATATATATATATATATATATATATATATATATATATATATATTTATATTTATATATATATATATATATATATATATATATATATATATATATATATACAGTCCATACAATATTTATATTTGCTTATCAGTATCTTCTTAACCTACTCTCTATAGAGAGAGAGAGAGAGAGAGAGAGAGAGAGAGAAGAAGAAGAAGAAGAGAGAAGAGAGAGAGAGAGAGAGTAGGTTTAAGAAGATACTGATAAGCAAATATAAATATTGTATGGACTGTGTGTATATGTATGTATGTATATATATATATATATATATATATATATATATATATATATATATATATATATATATATATATATATATATATATATATATATATATATACTGTATATGTGTGTGTATGTATGTCCACGTGTGTGTCTATGTTTGTGTGAGGGTTCTATTTGAATTAGTTTCATTGCACATTCGTGTATGAGTTCAATGGCAATCATTCATACCCCGGAACTTTTACTGGACTTTATAAAACAGGTAAAATCTTAAAATGGTGTTATTTCTAAATATAATTCTTACAGATGGATTCCCGATGCAATCGTTGCAGTAAGCGTTCATATACAAGTTACATTCTGGTAATTTTTATACAAGACCTTACACAGACTTTTATAAAATCCAAAACAAATTTCCTATTTCATAAAATGTTCACAGAATATTCCCTTACAATATATTATTCCATAATTGGATTTTATTTGCATTACTCGCATTGCACATCCATATATAAGTTCAATTCAGATCAGTCGTATCCTGAGCTCGAATCTGCCGAGTTTCTATGATACCCAATAAATATTTAGATTCGATCTCCGTCCTATTTATCACGGCATCGACTGACGGCAAACCTATCGTTTCCCTGTATGAGATCGACGCCTCTATTACTCTACGATTTATTCACTTGTTTTCTATATTGTTTTGCATCATGAGTTCGCGAGATTTTAATCACATGAGCTTTGATTTTATAACACTAGTTAAAAATATATGATTACTTTCTGGAAATATTAAAGTTAACAATATTGTTTATCAATTATTTTAGTACATATAATGCGTGCTAAAACTTTAAAAAACTATAAAAAAAATCCTGCTCTCTCTCTGTCACCCTCATTTATCTGCCATCTTTCCCTTATCATTTTTCAATTGATACAAGTCTGTAATCAGGTTAGCATGTCTGCGCTCTCTCTCTCTCTCTCTCTCTCTCTCTCTCTCTCTCTCTCTCTCTCTCTCTCTCTCTCTCTCTCTCTCCGTCTCCCCTATCTGTCACGTAATTTTCCCTTTGCTGATTGGATTAAGGAAGGAACGGACCTTCAAATGTTTGGCTGAATTGTCAAAACGTCTCTCCTTGATTACTCATTCAGAAACTTAACTAGCGTCGATATTTGATCCGCCTTCCCTTATTTGGACGAAATTAGAGTCACTCTTTGCCGCTGCGTTTGGTTTGTATGTGATCATATGTACTCATAAACGCACATATCATGTTGTTTGTACGGTTGCGGCATCCCTCGACTGCTTCTGCTTTCAGTCTGTTTGTACCCAAACAAACAAATACAAGTACGCACAAACTTTTTAAACAGAACATTTTCATATATTATCCCTATTTTACTGCGTGTACAGGTCTGTGTGTGCACCACACTCATTGCTACTGAATTCGCTGTGTGCATGACTATGCGAATATACAAACACAAATAGACATAAACTTTTTCGATCACAACTCTTTTGTTTCATGCTGATATTTAAGGAAGGGGAGGGCTTTCCATTTCCTTGCCGATGCATTCGGATTTTACATATTCATCACAAACCTACAAACCCACGTATTTGCAAAATTCCCAATTAACGAGATTCCAATACAAGTACTGCGTTTCTTTTACCCTCGAAAATATAAACATAAAATATAAACATAAGACCGCTCTCCTCAGCAGAATGAAAAGCAAAGAAAGATAATGACGAAAAGATTATTAGAAAATATGAGATGTGTTCAAATAGTTAAATCAACAGTGGAATAGAAACTGCACAAACAGTTCAACAACTACATGAATCACCCGATTAAGTAGAGACTACGTAGGCTGAAATCACTGACATTTAGTCATAATCAGAAGGACAGACATACAATGGTACACATCATCTCTATGTTCATTCAGTTTGTAGTCACGCGCACATACAAATACAATCGAAGGAGAAAGAAACTCAATCGACTAAGATGAACTTTTCAAATAAATAAACAACAAATATACAATAACCAAATGCTGATTACATGACAAATAACCAAACAAATAAACGTCCCCCATGAGAGAGTATAACTTGAGATGTCAGGAAATTACAGATTTACAGACAAACAGACAAAAACATAGACGGACAGACTGACAGAAAGACGAGCAGGTGATTAGGTATTTCCAAACAAACTGACAAAGGAAGAAAGTCAGGCAAACAGACAAACAACCCATCACAAAATATCACAACATGCCATCTCTGGTGGAGCCTGCTGCCTGCTTCCCGTTGTATTCAGCCACACGCACTGGACAATATTCGTGCGTTGCTGTTAGGTGTACCGAGACCAGGGGCCCACAACAGACTTCTTATTCCCTTTACCACTTTACAACAAGAGGCCTTAATGGAAACCAACCAACCTCACTGCTGAAGAGTGTCCATTTAGGCGGAAATAATGACGAACAGATAATGATACAAACACTTGTATGATAAAATAACAGACACAATAAGTAAATATCATTTTGGATAGCCAAGATTCAAAATGGAAGGTAATATAATACCTTATAAAAGAGTTCAGCAAGTAACAAAACCCATCACAAAATGTTATTTATCATCGCTAACTTTGTCCGTTTGAAATGACGCTCTCTTAAAATTCTGTCAAGTCACTTGTAAGAGACGGGTAGTCGATAGAGATAACAGATACGTGAAAAAGTAGATAGACAGAAACTTAGTCAGACACATACCTGTCACAAAATGACACCACGTGCCATTTCTAAAATCCTGCTTATTTAATGAGCAACTAAACTGAAAGCGTCTAACTAAAGATAAAATAAATAAAAGACAAGTGAGACCAATCCACAAACTGACAGACAAACTGACGGATAGACAAGCAGACACAAAACAACTCCATCACAAAAGGAAAAACGCCAAGCGTCATTTCTCAACTCGAATTTGTCTTCGGTTTTCTTCGCTTGACTTTTCGTCTCGCGTTTTTATCGATATTTTGCAATAACTTTCGTACGTGACGCCACAACGGGAGTGCTTTGTCTGAGAGAGCCGACCTCGTCATGCACGCCACGGCGCATGCAAATAAAATTTCAATATAGGAATATTGGCTGACCAAAAAGGGGTTTTCTCTACGTGAAGCCCTGAGACGCTGATCATCCTCCTCTTATAAATATCTCGGTGTAATACCTAAGATCCTCTGTGTTTTTCTTGTTAGTTATAACGCTATACTGCGTGCCCATACTGATATAAATGTCTGCGAGTATTTACAAATAATTTCAAATCTACATGACCTTCCTGTGCGTTCATTACCCGTTACTGAAGCTGCTTTAAACTTCATAAATAGCCTATTTTTCCATTTCATCTAATTTCAACGTGCAATTTTTTCAGTTATTGCAGAACTTCTTATACTGACCCACCAGTGCCTCATGAAAAACACATTCCATTATTGGGTTAGTCATTAGTAATTACAAATATATGAATGTTATTCAAGTTCGTATGAACGCTCAATCATTTCTGAATTAAAAATTATACTGTTTTATTAAGTACCAATTAATAAAACGGTGGGCTACTTTAGTACCGTAGTAATTTGGATACTGAATTTAGTATTCCCACTGAATAGAACATGAAATTAAAATTATTGGCTTTGTAAAATTGCAACGTTAATGTATATTTTGTTTAAAATTATGAAACGAACCAGCATTTGAATACCAGTTATAGCATACAGTATACACCATATTATATCACATTAAATACAAAGGACCCTAATCGCGTAAATGCTAATTCTAGTAAATTCAGCAAATGCTGTTAAAGTAGACAATATTTCGTATATACATAACATAAATGGAGTAGAACAAAGCCAGTCACTAACTTAAAGCGTAGGAAGATCCACTAGCAATTTATTTACGAGTGAAAGGCAAGGAGTTGATAAAAGAAAATGTCACATACTGGATTAGGTTCGTTTGGTCTTTAAATCAACATAATGATTCCCGTTTTCATTATTATTTTATTTTTCTTCATATTAATTTTATTTTCTTTTCATTAGCATTCAGTTTTCTCATTTATTATCGTTGTTCTTTCTACCTGTTGATATTATGTTTACTGTTTTCCGTTCATTATCATTGCAGGTATTGTTCATTAACATTGCGTTTTCTGATGATAACTACTGGATTGTCTGTTCATTACGAATGTCTTTTCCATTATTTAGCAATAAGCTTTTTCCTGTTTATCATCACATTTTCCACTAATTATCTTTGCTCTTTCTGTCGAGTGTTGTCACAGATCCTATTCATTATCATCGAATTTCCTCTTCAGATTGTCACGCAAGATGCTCATTGTCAACAACGGAGTCCAAAGTAACCTAATATTGATTGCTATTTGACTGATTGACAGATTAACTGGTTTATAGACTGACTGACTGATTTAAAACTATCAATTAGCATCACAAAAAAAATGGTCATCGACTCCGTAAATGCACCTTACGTGTTGAAATTACCATTTTTCTCTAAAAGAGAAAGTAAACTCGTTGTATTTTTTACTGGCCCAATAAAACTCGTCTAATCAACAGGCTAGATTAGTATTTTTATTTCATAATTAATTACCTTGTGTTGTAGTATGTTCTTATTAAACTCTGTATCCAAATACTTCAATAATATAGACTATTCAGAGGTAATGAAATTAAGTATTAAAATTCAGCATGGATTAGAAGGCAAAAGAACAAAGTTCTATTTTATAACTGGCCTTACTTTTCATCATTGTGTACATTATTCATATACTTCAATAAAAGAATGTTCCACGTGAACGAAAGGTTGAAGTGGCGTTTTGATGAATAAGGAATGTAGTGTATGATTAAAACCCTGCCTTAAAAGGGAATTATTCTTCGGACGTGAGCGAAAACAACATAAGTCTGTGAATTTGTTCGAACTGCAGTCCATTGTGAAGATGAATAGATACCGTATTTAAAATGCAAGAATAATTAGCTTTCGCGAATGGCGCTCACAAAGGTCGTATTGGATTTACCATTGAGAGAAGGCTAAGGGGTTTTTTGTCGGGTTTCATATTGCTTAATGGACATGTGTCTGTCATATGAGTGCGCTTTGTATATAGATGCATTCAGGTATATAAGTTCATAAAATCTTGATGTTGTGGGACAAATTGCTGTTTTCGAGTGTAATAAATGCCCAGGCAAACTTTTAATTCAACTTGCAATTGCCTGAGGGTTTTTGAGGTTTCATCCATTAGTTTTATTCATCTCGCCTCATCACAACTGTATATTTTCAAATGGAAGTAAAATTTATGGATACATAAATAAATGGATGCAAACTCAGTAATATGAAAACACACAGAAATGTTCCCACAAAACAAATCACAATAATACACACAAACACACACACATACACACACACACACACACACACACACACACATATATATATATATATATATATATATATATATATATATATATATATATATATATATATATATATATATATATATACATACACACACAAACACTGAATGAAATTATTCAAATACCATGCAAACACACTCATGCATAAAGGTGAATGTCCATATTACATGCAAAATAGTAAGTGTCGGCTTCATGAAATTAATTTGCTGTCATAAAGAACGCTAATTTCCCCCATATTATGAAATTATGTGCCATGGACTCATTTATGGTAATGCATCAATATTGACATTTTTATCAGTAAACACATTTCTTACAGAACAGTAATTTCACGGGTGAAAATATTTATCATCAATTACTTCGAAATTACGTCTTAGCAGAAGATGGAGTGCTGCTATAAGCAGAAGCATTGTGATGTGGTAAGCAAAGGCATGAATAACAATTATAAATTCACTCCGTCGATATATAAATTGGCGCACAGGAACAGAGAGAAGGTAAGACAAAGACAAGGAAATGTTCCAGAACTCGGGTTATGGATGGTATAATAAGGAAAGTCAGCAATCTTTCATTTACTGATAGTGGAGGGAAAATCAGTAAATCTGTAAAGAAAAAGGCATGTCTCGGATACCAAGATTCTAAAATACCGAAAAAGAGAAAAAAAAAAAAGAAAAAAAAATAATCCACGGTCAGGTATTAGCTCTTCAAGGTGTAGCAAATGTATGATAAATTCTCACGAATAAGAAAGTAAATTTGACACTAGCACACAAACTTTCCGAGAGAGAGAGAGAGAGAGAGAGAGAGAGAGAGAGAGAGAGAGAGAGAGAGAGAGAGAGAGAGAGAGAGGAAAAAATAAAGATTAAAACGAGACAAGAAAAAAATAATAATCCACGGTCTTCCACAAATACTGAAATACAGCAGTATGTAGAGAGAAGTGATGAAAGACCAACTCTGAACCGATAATAAAATTAGGAACTGTGACGAGACCCGAAACTACGGGAGACTTTGAAACTCGTCTCTGACATTGTAGTAAGTCGGGGATATTGATAGATTCAGAACTAGAGCAGGAATGGTTAGTCTTTAAAGGGTCGGAGATATATATATATATATATATATATATATATATATATATATATATATATATATATATATATATATACATATGTATGTATATATATATATATATATATATATATATATATATATATACATATGTATGTATATATATATATATATATATATATATATATATATATATATATATATATATATATAATATATATATATATATATATATATATATATATATATATATATATATATATATATATGTGTGTGTGTGTGTGTGTGTGTGTGTGTGTTAATTTCATTGGGACCTAATGCTCTTTTTAAGCTCAGGCCTGAAGAACACAAGAAAAAGGGAGAAAAGGTAAACTTAACTGAGGCAGTGATCGACATGCACTGAAAGGAAGGAAGGTGGTTATGTCAGAAAAGTCAAATGAAGAAAAAGAATTCCAAAGCTTCTAATCCTACAATTACTAATTTGCACAGAGTAAGAACTAGAGGGGTAGCCTATTGGGTGTTACGAGACCGCCTGATGGATGAACGATGACGAGGCTAATACTTCAAACATGGGCGAGAGAGAGAGAGAGAGAGAGAGAGAGAGAGAGAGAGAGAGAGAGAGAGAGAGAGAGAGAGGTGAGCGGCGAACCACGATCAATATTACTACATGTTAAACCCAGCAGACGGGGATAAGCTGTAACGCATGGCCCTGTGTACCAATTCTTATAGTTAGTAGATGACAAACTCGAAGCATAAAGTGATAAAAAGTACATACTGACTCCAAGTCTCTCTCTCTCTCTCTCTCTGTCGTGCACGTCATGCATCAACAATCTTTTTTCTTACATCCTTCCTTTTTTTGTACTTCTGCGGCAATATTGACAAGAAGGAAGGATTTAAGCTGGTTAGCATGACGTTAAAGGAAAATAATAAAATGGCACGAATTGTCCTTTATCACGCGGAACTTGGGGACTTATTTTTTTGTCGTATTTTCTGATGCGACGTGCTTTCTTTGTCTTCATTCGGTAATACATCTTGTGGTAAATTACATAGTGTAACACACTGCTTGGGAGTTATTCAAGGCTTTCACTCAAAAGGGAACTCGCTCTAATTTTCTTCCATTCTTTACTTTAAAGCAGCTAGTAGTTTCGGCTTTAAGCATAGCTCTCTCTCTCTCTCTCTCTCTCTCTCTCTCTCTCTCTCTCTCTCTCTCTCTCTCTCTCTCATTTATCCAGCAGTATAACATTCTCTTCTTGTGGTAAAAATGTTCTAATTTATATTGCTCTTTCAATCCACGACAGATTTTACAGCACCGCCAAGAGCCAGCCTATTAGAATTCTCCCCATAGGATTAGCCCTTGATGTATAGCGAGTTATAGGGAAACTTTCACCCATTACGTTGGAATGTGTAAAACATTTTTCTTCGGGAGAGGGTTCAACGTCAGATGGGAACCTCTTACTAATGATATTCAGTGTACCTGATAGATGCTGCAACATGCGGAATCTATTGTCTATTTACGTATTAAATTCTGATACAAGAATGAAGAATGAGACACTGCGTGAAAACGACGAGTGTCATTGCATGTTGAATCCATTAGTCCCCAACACGTAAGAAATTTTAATAACATTGCCCAAGTGTTCTGATGCAAGACCATCTATCGTACATTAACAATAACTGATACAGCTCTCAGGTACTTACTCTTTTAGTGCATGTAGTTCATGTTGAATTTCGTTTGTAAATTTTCGTTTACGCATTGCGTTACTTTTAGGGCTTCATTGTGACCCACGTCCAATTACGCACTGGATTCCAGAAATTTGTTGTAAATTTGAATAAAGGTCAGAGAGGCTTTCTGTGCCGAGGGCGGCTGACGTTTATTAATGCCGATTCATCGGAGTACATAATTCATAAAAACACGGGTCTTCTGAAAAACATAATTTGCATTCATAATAACTTTTATGGAGGCCTGACTCAGACTTTCCGAAAAGTGAGGATGAGGAAATGTTGATTCTTGACAACATTATCTCAGACATAAATTGTGGTTTGTTTATTTGAAGTGGTTATGAAATATTCATGTATTCAACGTCTTGGGAGAGTGGAGGGAGAAACACGTACTGTTTTGTTTTCCAACCAAGTGGAACCTAAAATCAATTTATATTGTTGTTCGTTTTCAAAAGTTTCTAAAAGAAAACCGGTACACAGCAATTAATGATATAGTACATTCATTCTTGAATTTCAGAGTAAAGCATCTTTATTTTGGAGTGACAGTTTCAAGGAAAAATTAACAAAGGAAAATGAGTAAAACTGAATAAATACAATCATGAGCACGCAAATAAACAAATGACAGCTAAAAAAACTAACTAAACAAAGTGTGCCTAAATACGCAGACTAAAATTCAAATTTGGTTAATGGCCTCCTGAGAGATACAGTAATTTCAAATTTATTTTCATTATTATAAGAGTTGTTTATTCTTTTAAAGCAGAATTGAAATTGAAGGGAAGATTTTCCATGCAAATACAAGTTCTTAGTAAGGAGCCAAGAGAAGTGGGTAATGGTGAAGTAGGTAAAACATAAAAAAATCAAATTAATTGGAATATCTAAAAATACAAGACGAAAATATATAGCAACGGGTAATACGGAAACTTGGAATCAAATCTGAAACATAGAACGATTGTTTTCATCGAGGAACAAAACAAACCTTAGCCGTTATATCCCTGTGAGGAAGGAAGTTCAGAAATAAAGACGTTTTCACAGTAAATAAACCAGCTTGAGTAAATAATATGTAGAAAAAAGCAGGAACAAAAAAAGGCAAGCATAAACCGCCAAGAAGAATAAAGAGGAAAAGAGAAAGCAAGAAATAAAATGGGAAATTTTCTATGGGTCGAGGACCACAATACATACGATGAACTCAACGCCATTAGTGCTCCTTTCCTGTAAAGTGAACTTCGACGCTGATGAATTGAACGCCACTGCCTGGGTGTGTTCATTTCACAATAACAAGAGAGGGTTCCCATGTAGGCGACTGGAATCGTTTCCACTGCGCATCTTGATTAATACGTAAATACGATGGGCAGAAATGGCTATAAATAAATACCATTTAGACATTTGAATTAATATAAAACTATTTATTAGATGTAAATAAATGCATAAATATTCCTGGAACATCTAAACAAATAGAAATGAAAAGCACGAAATTCTGAATAACCTAATACGTTTGTTTTACTCCAACTCAGTTCCACCTTCGTGTCTCTATTTTGAATATAGGAACGAAATATGCCGGAAAATATAAAAAAAATATCAACGGGTAAAGCAAACTTCAATGAATACAGGAACATGCAGTGAACTATACAAAAATGATAATTTAAAAACGAATTTCTCAGCATTGTGAAGGAGCCTGCGTAACGAACCAAGGCAATTATTTCCATGAGTTCAATCGCCCAAAAGATGAAGAAATAAATAAAGCACGATATATATATATATATATATATATATATATATATATATATATATATATATATATATATATATATATATATATATATATATATATATATATATATATATATAATATATATATATATATATATATCTATATATATATATATATATCTATATATATATATATATATATATATATACTGTATATGTATATATATATATATATATATATATATATATATATATATATATATATATATATATATATATATATATATATATATATATATATATTACATTTCTGTAGCCAACAAACGGGGGGTTCCCAGGTCGATGAATCTCTTAATACGGGGTGAGTTGACGAACGGCAGGTAACCAAGGCTTAGGGAGGGTGTAATGGGAAACGCACATGTGATGTGATGTATGATGTTACAGTCAATTTATTATTTATCTTAATGCATTCGTCGATGTTCGTATCTACGTATCTACATATCGCTGCTCCTACTCACAACTCACGCGCGCAGACAGATAGATAGGGGAACAGAGACAGTGAGAGAAAAAAAGAGAAAATTGACAATTACATCTATTTATTTGGTCCAACCTTAAGCACATACACACAAACGAGAGAGAGAGAGTGTGTACCTTAGTTTAACCAGACCACTGAGCTGATTAACAGCTCTCCTAGGGCTGGCCCGAAGGATTAGATTTATTTTACGTGGCTAAGAACCAATTGGTTTCCTAGCAACGGGACCTACAGCTTATTGTGGAATCCGAACCACATTATAACGAGAAATGAATTTCTATCACCAGAAATAAATTCCTCTAATTCTTCATTGGCCGGTCGGAGAATCGAACGCGGGACCAGCAGAGTTCTAGCTGAGAACGATACCCACCCGTCCAAGGAGGAAAAGAGAGAGAGAGAGAGAGAGAGAGAGAGAGAGAGAGAGAGAGAGACCTTACCTTACCTTACAGACCTTACAATTCGTTCGGGTTGCCCCAGGTCCCTCAGTGTGAGAGAGAGAGAGAGAGAGAGAAATAATTAATCTATAAGTTTACACCGACTCACGCTGCACACTTGCTTATTCACCATGAGAGAGAAAGGGAGTTCATACTCACAACAGAAAGAGGTAGAGAGGCGGATAAAAAGTGAGAGAAAGAATGAGACGAGATAAATAGTTCTTTAACTCATAATCTGCCTCTTGAGAACCCCTTCATTCTTCTACGCTATCAACACGAAAATCCTAAGATATTCACGGGCAGGTGTAAGCTACGGCGATAGACCTAAATTCGGTTCTTGTGCGGCATCACAATTTAGTGTGGTTGTTCGTCTCTTTGTTTATGCGCCATTCGGGTTACAAGAATATTTTATTCTTTGTACCGTTTTCAAACCTCTATACTCTGCATTTTTGTGTGATTAAACTTCTCTTACTCTTGCATTTTTGTGTGATTAAACTTCTCTTACTCCAAACATAAAATCATATTTGGTAACAAAATGTTTATTCCTCGAAAGACAAAATGATAAATTTGGTAATTAAAATCCTTTTCCTCCTACATACAGAGTGATACTTAGTTAACAAACTTCTTTTCCTCCTAAAGACAAATTATATTTGTGGCAACAAACCTCTTCAAAATGTTTATTCCTCGAAAGAAAAAATGATAAATTTGGTAATTAAAATTCTTGTCCTCCTACATACAAAATGAGAGTTAACAAACTTCTTTTCCTCCTAAAGACAAATTATATTTGTGGCAATAAAGTTCTTCTACTCCTGTTGATATTTTTGATAAGTAAAGTATGTTTCTCTTTAAAAACAAATTATATTTGTTCCATTAAACTTCTTCTAAAGGCAGATATATTGTTAATTAAAATTCCATACCTTCTAAAGACAAAATTATATTCGATAATTAAGCCATTTACTTTTTTCAAAAATTTTGTATAATTCATTCATCATCAGTAAAATAATGAAATTCTCTCTAATATCCTTTGACCTTTAAGCTTCAAACGTGCATTAATTATTCAGATAACTATTTCAACTCAAAATACAGCAATAATTTTAACATTACAATTTTTTTTATTTACCGCATGAACTTGATATAATATAAATGACTTCTAAAGGCTATGGCACACTCCACGCAGTTCTAATAACATTCCGTTAGTTTAATATAAAGAATTTGTTACACAATCTTTTTAATGGATATTTCAAATAATGATATATCAAATCCGCCTTATGTTCAAATACTATACTGTATCACAATTATGTGTCGCTGAATTTGAACATGAAGAAATGACATATGACCTAGAAATGATACATTCCATACAATTCTAACAGCATTTCATTAGAATGTTATAAAATGTTTCAACAAGTCAGTCTCCTAAATGTACTGTATATTCTTCGCAGATTTGTCTTTAAGTCCTATATTGTATCACAATTATGTGAAGCAGTCTCCTAAATGTATATTCTTCGCAGATTTATCTTTAAGCCCTATGCTGTATCACAATTACGTGAAGCAAACATAAAAAAAAACGCATGTGAATAAAAAAAAAAAAAAAAGAGAGGTAAAATTGCTAAAACTTTCACCTGAGAAGTCTATGGATTTTGAAGGTATAACCAGATTTTCGCTGACCCGACCAAATTGTGTTTGGTTTTCATTTACTTCAGGCTGGACTAAAACCTGACCACATTACTGAAACTGCAGGAGGGTTTTTCGCCTTTATTTTGATCTTTTTTCTATTTGCTTCCTCATTTTCTTGACTAAGTTTGTGCCACGATTACAAACGGTACGTTGTAAACCTTTTTCTTAACGAATAAAACTCTTCTTTTCGTTTAACTTAGTTTCAGTTTTATTCTGCTGAGTCTGTGCCTGATATTGAACTCATTTTTTCGTGATAATGTTTACAACCTATATTCTGGATGTTATATTCTATGCAAATTAGTTATTACCATTGTCTTATTAAATGAAAAATAATTCTTACAAAATTGGTACTGTTTATTATGGTAAATATTTTCTAAGCGTTATAGCAAGTACTGATTAGACCGTTCACCTTTCCTTTAGTAACATGAAATTATGTAGTTCTTAAAAATGTATTATTTTTTTGCCAATAAATCTAGTCTGCAATTTCATTCATTCAATAGGTATAAAATTAATTATCGCGAGTTGAACAGGTCCTCGTATTCAATTAAATATATAAAGTAGCTCACTACTTCTTTCATTTTATGAAAAGGACTCAATTAAATTTTTTACATGAGAGAGAGAGAGAGAGAGAGAGAGAGAGAGAGAGAGAGAGAGAGAGAGAGAGAGAGAGAGAGGTGAATTTGCCTAGCAGAATTAATATTAAACATTCCGAATATTGGGCACAATAAATATTTCGAAAGCTCATATATTAAGATCGAATATTGCATTTTGGTAGACACGAAGAGTCATTTCGATACGGTAATGGCCGAATTTCGGGCGAAATATAAAATGAAATATAAGCAATAATATTCGGCAATATTCAGAGCAAAATGCTTATCCGAATTTCATATCTGATTGAAGAGATTATGACAGATAATCTCTTAATCTAGTGATTTAACTCGTAAACTTCAATGCAAGATTTATTAATGATAGATATTAAAAGAATTTCACTCCACTGAAAAATTTCCTTTAGTCTAAAATCAATGCCATTGAACTCAATAATATGGTACGCATGCGCCAAGGGAATCAAAAGCCTGTGATGGAAAAAGTTACGCCCTCCCTTTGCCTGTTTGCTCTCTCTCTCTCTCTCTCTCTCTCTCTCTCTCTCTCTCTCTCTCTCTCTCTCTCTCTCTCTATATATATATATATATATATATATATATATATATATATATATATATATATATATATATATATATTCATAAATATAAGTATATAAATGTGTATATATCCATATATGTATGTATATATACATACATACATATATATATATATATATATATATATATATATATATATATATATATATATATATATATATATATATATACCTGATCTCTGTGATCAAGAAGTTGCCACCACGAGACCACGAGAACGAGTCTCGAGATCGGCTCCAGGTGCGAGTTGGGGGAAGTAAGCAATTTAGTATAATTATCTGAAAACGCGAGTTCTGCTCCTGGTAGTTAATTCACTGCGGTGGAACGCATCCCAAACCACTTACTGAGAACCAGAAGGCCGTCACCGCCAATAAGCCATCAATAGCATATATGCATATATATATATATATATATATATATATATATATATATATATATATATATATATATACATATATATATATATATATATATATATATATATATATATATATATATATATATATATATATATATAGTTTAGTAAATCCTAAGATCAGTTTGTGCACAGTATCGCACACACACACACACACGAACCCACAAGTAATCAGCGTTCCTGAGTCAACACGAAGTGTCAATCACACGTTTTAATGAGTTCTAAATGTCGTAATGTTTCACAGAGGAATACATAAGAATATTATTCTTATGTAAACGTCGCACTATCATGAATTAGCGTCTGTCAGCAATGAAACACAAAGCTCCATCCCAGAAGATGCCAAAGCTTTTTTTTTTTACTGTATCAAGAGAAGTAAAACATTAGATGTTTTAAGAACTGAATTATTTGGAACATTCTCCAGATCTCGTTCGTTTCTTTTGTTAACTTTAAGTTATCAGAATCATCTTAATCCCTATGATATAAAATTTTCTGACAAAGTTACAAATCTGTTTTAGGAGTCATCTGGTTCTGCGAAACTGGGACCGTTGATATCAAATTGCGAGAGTAAGTTACTGGAGTGAATAAGATAATTATGAAGAGTGTGGTAAGGGGGCGAAATTTGGTACGTGTTTTGAATGCCGTTCATTAGGCATCTTCGCGAGTGGGAAGGTAAAAATATCACTCGATAAAACTTATAATCTTTTATCAAAAGAATGATAATAGCAGTCTTAGTAGTGGTAGTAAGTGGAAATTATTTATTTATCTGTTTACTTATTTATTAACTTGTCCACGTTATCGTTATTTACTGACATTGACGATACAATAATTTTAAGCCAGTGCCTAATAATATACATCACTTGTTCCTACATGGAACTTTCAATTTCATCTACAGCTTTTCATTAATGGTGTCTAATTTTTGGTGGGATTTTGTCTACAATCAAAAACCACTGAACACATACCAAGGGAGTTTCCCGTAGTTTGACCTCCAAATGTTTTATTTTTTTAATAATCTGAAAGGTCATTCTGTTAAACATTGTCTGACATTCCTCCATGTCTCGATCAAAGTTTTAGTAGTGAGGATCTGCACATGCCGTATCTACTATTAACAGAACGTCTTTCTCTCACAGAGAGTGGATAAGTTAATCTAATTTGATACGTAATTTTCTCCAGTCTCCGTCAACGTTACACAAACTATTCAGGACATTTAGAACAGAAGTAAACAATGGAAGCAACTGCATGCTGCTACGATTTGGTAATTGTGCCTGAAATTATCTAAATATAATTCTTCTTTTATAATATCGTATAGAGGTAGTAAAGTGATTGCGTACGAATTCTGTAAAAAGAATAATTTATCATGGCTGCCGCGGAAGAAAATGTCAAGTTGCTATAAAAAATAACAGGACGTTTTCTTATTACTTTTGATACCCCAAGTGACGGTTAAATTTAGAGGCCTCGTGACTCCTGCATGAAAAGCCTAACTCCAGAATTTTTCCGTTTTTTTTTTTTATCATCTTCGGGCCCGGACTAGAAAAAGGGTTGTGTAGGTTGCCCATTCTACTGGGCCTTTTCCTCAAATAATAATAATAATAATAATAATAATAATAATAATAATAATAATAATAATAATAATAATAATAATAAAGGAGAGTGCATCTTGCCAAGGCGAAGGACCACTTATATATTCTTCAGAGCTTTAAAAGGATGGCAAAGGCTGCAGTTGATCAACTCAATTAAACTTTACATATATATATATATATATATATATATATATATATATATATATATATATATATATATATATGTGTGTGTGTGTGTGTGTGTGTACATATATATATATATATATGTATCTATGTATATCTATATCTATATCTATCTATATATATATCTATATATATATATATATATATATATATATATATATATATATATATATATAGAGAGAGAGAGAGAGAGAGAGAGAGAGAGAGAGAGAGAGAGAGAGAGAGAGAGAGAGAGAGAGAGAGAGAGAGAGAGACTTCGATAGAAATACCACTTTTTCCATGACTGTGCATTCTTCACATGAAAATCCATAGAAAAACAAAGAAATACGAAAAAATTTAAGCCCTTGTACCGCCTCCCCATGCTCAACATTTCTTTTTACTTGATGTCCATTTCCAGGAGACAAACTCAGAATCAACAGAAGTCTTGTGACGTTGTCATGTTACAATGTTCTCAGACATTAAAGCTAACTCCTGAACACGAATCTCAAACTTGTTATGACAGCCTGTTTGGATAACGTTATCGAATGATTTTGATAGGTAGCTGTTAAAACAATTCCATACCGTTACCTGTTTGTGAATTTGCAATTCTATCGCAACTAAAAATATATATTTTCACCTTTACTCCTGAATAAATAAAATCTATTCATAGCACGTTTCTCTGACACCTGTTTTATCACGGTCTTCAAGTTATAATATGGAACATGCCGTCTTAAATGTCAAAGGTAGAAGAAATATGCTTTTTGTCACTAGCAACTTGCAGCTTTGAAATTTAAACTGACCATCAGACACGAACTCAGATCCTGTTTTGACAGACACCCGGACACATGGAACACGAAAACTTGAAGGATAATAACCCCAATCATAAACTACACTAAACGAAAGAGTAAAAAATATACGTGAATTCAAATGAAGCTCTGTATTCTTCCACTGGATAACCGTTGACACAAATTGAAAACCATGAAAGATATTGTGTTTCTGAAATCTACTGGAATAAAAAAAAAGGAAAATACAATAACCATAATGGTGGGTATTCACCCTATACAGATTGATAAAAGATATACTGCAGCAACAAAAAGGACGCTACATTTTCAAAATTTACTCGAATCAAACATATGAAACAGCAATTTCTATAAAATCGTATACGCTGAAATTCATCTTGAAAATATAAAGGGCATTGTATTTCCACACATGACAGAGCTGTTGTGCCCAACGAAACATAGATTTCACAGTGGCCCATACATCGAAGTAATCCAAATTATTGACAACGGAGAAACGCTGGACGTAACCCCCCTGTGGCAAATGCCTATTCCAGGTGATTTCGAAAGCCTTCCCGCTGGAGACCATTGGCTTACAGGCAACCAGAGCTATAGGGAAGAAGGGTGGCGGGTTTAGGTGAGAGGAGGAGGAGGAGGAGGAGGAGGATGAAGCGGAGGAGAGACCGTGAATTCCCATAAAGGATGGAATGCAAACACATGGAATGGATACACCAGATAGTGGGAATTCCCGATGAGAATAACAAGGATGCCGATTACAGGGAGCGGACAGGAGGGGCAGAGCGACTGAATAAATGATGGAAACCACAATAGAAGTCCAGAGTGGTGGTTGAGCGCGTGCAAGATGCAATCACGAAGAGTACAGCGACATTCCGCATTGGATTTCATTACGGAAAATGGTCACGGTTGGTCCAAGAATAAACGACGGACGAAAAAAAAATTCGGGTGGGCGTCTGAATAAAGGATGGTCTCCGGGGAGGACTTTTATATCGATTATGCAGCATACGAGAGGGCACGGACAATCTGTCTTATACAGCAGCATCTGAATCAGATAAAATTAGAGAGAGAAATCAATCAAAATCATACAAGTCGTCGAATGCTTCACACTAACGCATACAAAAAAAATTTTTTTTTTTGAATGATCCGTTGTTCGTATTTTCCACCAATTATGACATACACTTTGTTGGCCCCTTACAACAATATATTACGCACACACTTCCCTTACTTGTCTAGAGAGCATGACAGAGTTTCACTCGAATATGGATTTCTGAAGACGGCCGCGTCGGAGAAGCGTACTAGCTGGACGTTAAATCCATCGTCGCGTGCGAGTCCCTCTTTCCTAACGGCCGTCTCTCAGAGTCAAGGTGAGTCTCGCATGGCCATTCGCCTCTACAGGGGCAGTACTTGCTGTGGTGTCAATAAATAAATCCTTTAACCCTCTTGCCATTATTACTCAAGAGATCCGTACAGGATTAGAATAGGATCGAGGAAGCGGGGATCCTTCAAAGCCTCGTCTGACGTCTGGGTCCCGCCTCACTTGCCTGAGCAATCGCGAAACAGGGAAAGATTGACTAGAATGACAGGTAGGAGCTCCTTGATTAGAGGGGGGAGGGGGAATGGGCGAAAAACAGGGTTGGTAAAAGGGGGAAGGAAAATAGCATAAACGCACGCACGTACTGTAGACATTTCGAAGGGATTTGAGCTACTAATGTCGCAAATGCTAATACGGTCACGCGCGTAACATTATGTGAATAATGTATCTCCTTTGCATTCAAGGTTCCCGCAGCACGTGAATGAATATTTAAGGCAACCTCAACATTTGCATTTCATCTTTGTTATCATCTACGGTTTTATGAGGGTAATGCCTGTTTGAGATGGATACGACACATAAATGATGTTCCAAGGAATATATGGATGTTATTTCGGGCTATGTTTTATGGAAAGTTTAAATGTATGTATTTATATATATACATACATACATACAGTACATACATACACACACATATATACATATACATACATATATATATATATATATATATATATATATATATATATATATATATTATATATATATATATATATATATATATATATATATATATATATATATATATATATATATATATATATATATATTCTAAAAATACACACTCCTCTTTGTTTTTGTTGTTTGATATAATTAGGCATTCGTTTTGGGGGAGGGGGGTTTGTAATCAGTGTTCAGCCCATTTTCGTACGATTGCTGAAAACAGTATCACATGCAAAAGGAAGCGATACATGTTGGTGCTTCCTTGGCAGAGAAAGACTGATGAAAAATAAATTGAATTACTCAGACATAACATATCAGACATACAACGATCATTTTAGCAAAATGACTTACTGCCAAAGCATAAAAACTCGTCATATGTGTCTTACCTAACTCCATGTAACAACTAAAATGGTGTATCACAAAGGTTACAGGTGACATAATGAAAACAAATGGACATTCAACGCGTGAAACATTATTTATTAAACAGAACACAAAAGTTCAATGGCCAGGTACTCAGTGCCATAATATCAGAATAAAGCATAATTTATCAACCGATGAGACAGATTGTACGCACTGCTATTCAGTGACATATTACCGATCGCCCCTAAGCAACCACCTCCTTACCCTACATACACCAGGAATAGAAAGGGCTCAGGTCTCAGAAACAAGCCACTAGACTGGAAGGGGCTGTTGTGGGTGGGTGTGCGTGGAGGGAGGCGGGGGGAGGGGGGGAGTCGTCGAGACGGGTGGCCTCAGTATGTCGTCAGTTAACCAACTATACAACCGCCTGCAGGTAAACGCAGGTAGCGTGTTTCATCTTGTGTTTGGGACAGGTGAAGGGATTGCCATTAATTTGTGAGGAATAAGAAGCTTGGCTATGCAGGTTTATCCGAACGGTTGTTTTTCCCCTCTTCCGACCTCTCTCTAATACGATTTTCATTTCTCTGGTATTCCCTGTCTATGCAGTTATCTATCTATATTTCGTATGCTTCTCTTGCATTCGCTATCAATCACCAGCGTTATTTCTTACAGAATACGCAACCTGGTTCATTCAACCTACGCAAGTCGCAGAATGCAGCTGGTCCATCTGACCGGACAGCGCACAGCAAACAGGAGAGCATCTGCTGGCACTTTCCTTCAGTCGTGAGAGACCGAGTGAACTATTCAGACTAAAACTTCTGCTGCTCTTTAGTTTATCCTAAATAATTCCTCAGCAGTTGGCGAGCTTCTACATCCATTGGCATTTGGGTTCGATCGGTCCTCTAGTTCTGCTATTAGAAGCAGTTTCGGCAGTTGCGTCCCTCGACAGAAAGATCAATATTGGAGCTTTAATGGTGCCGTTATCAACCATGACGAAGGCATTTGTACATATATATAAATCCACAGGGCGTAGGATCGATACTTAAACTGGTTGTAGTATACTATCGTGGTTGGAAGGAAAGTGAATGAAATTATGCTACTGGAATAAAGGGTGAGGGGTTATGAGGGGATGCAAAATTGTTTTTGGTTCTCTCTCTCTCTCTCTCTCTCTCTCTCTCTCTCTTGTAAGTCTCAAAGAGGGGAAAGCTGATTGACACACCTGGCCACCATTACCCAGGGAGAGAAGAAAATGGTGTTAACTGACTAGAACCTAGGTATTATGCTTATGAAGCATCGTCCATATTCTGAAGAAGTACAGCGAAAGCCACACATACACACGCAGGAAGTGAGGGGCTCATTAATATTCCATTTGCTTGCAAAACTTTTACCAACAGAATGGAATCCCTTAACTTCCTTACCATTTCACAAATTCCTAATAATAATTCAGACCAGACCACTAAATCTCCTGAAATCTTATCTAAAATCACCAAGAAAAAAAAAACAAAGAAAAGAACAAGAGAGAAACATCCAGCAAAGGGAAGAGAGACTGAGAAAGAAGAAAAGCCAAAATCCTCATACATTTGGGCTTCGAGGGGACCCGCCCGCCCCAGAGCTTTCTCTCCATAATCTTGGTAAAAATCCCACCCATTTTCATCCTATCCCTCCTCGCTTACTTGGCACCCCTACGGTAACCCCATGACCCCCGTCCCCATTCCCCTTACTCTTCCCCTATTAATGCATCTCTCCTCCCCTCTCCTATATCGGTTCTTGGACTCTTGGCGAGACGGAGGTGAAGGAGGGAGAAAGAGTGGTTAGGTATAAGCCTTTATTACACACGGGATTACCTTCGACCGATAAGCAATCTCAGCCACTAATCTCCAGAAGAAGAACATGACATTTTTCTTATCATTTATTAAATTTTTCATAGGACCCGGTCTTTATTCTCGTAAGTTTTAAAGGAAAGGGATAAAACTCGAATTGGTTCTGTGGGAGACTCTTTTGTACTTCGTAAGTTTTGTGGAGCTGGGATTTGTGTTGAATTCGTGTCCAGAGTCTGTGCAACTTATTTCGTACTGTGTATCGCTTTCTCCTTTTTTTAAGAAAATGAATAAGTTTGTATTTGGTTGTGTTTGCCAGAATATGAAAAAGGAAGCTGGTTGTAGAGTGGACTTGAAGTAAATTTTCTACAGGAAGCCAACGTGCATAAGTAGTTAAACACTAGGTCTATGGAATAGGAAAGGACTTTGAAAAAGCTGTCAAATAGTAATCAGTCATACTTGAATTTTTTTTTCATGTAGTAAGTTCTACCTGCTTACACTGTATTTAGTGAAGAAGACTTGACTTAGCATCAGTTGCCCTTTCAAGTAGATATAAATAAGGTTGTCAGTAAATGCCATAAACAGAAGTTTTTCATATCTCTCTCTCTCTCTCTCTCTCTCTCTCTCTCTCTCTCTCTCTCTCTCTCTCTCTCTCTCTCTCTCTCTCTCAATATATATATATATATATATATATATATATATATATATATATATATATATATATATATATATATATATATATATATACACACACAAGCATACATATATGTGTGTATGTTTACATACATATACTTATATATTCATGTCTACATACATACAGTATATATATATATATATATATATATATATATATATATATATATATATATATATATGTATATATATATACTGTATATATATATGCAAATTTTTGTAAAAAACTCAAATATATATTTTGCGCGTTAAGCACGTGCACAAAAATACACACACAAACACACGCGAATATTTGAATTACATGAATTACAAGCTTGCGTGTATCTTGTCAATCCATTTAAGAAGAGATACAATCAGACTTAAGTATAAGTGCTATGGAATGGATAAACACGTCGTTACCTTCAGTTGCTCTTAAAAATTGCGAGAAATGGGCCTCTGAAGTAGGCAATCGCGATGTAAATAGTACCGACGATTGCCCATTTCAACTGCATGCAACATTGAAGATGCATACGATTTGCATAGATTAGAACCGACCATTTTATGTGTGCGGTGGGGGGGAGGGGGAAGGGGAACTGTGAGAGGTTAGGAGAACAAATGGGAGTTTGGTCGAAATTCTCATATGTTCCTTCGGAAACATCGACCCTTTCGTATTTCGAGTCTACTCTTGACTTGCAGAGCCGACGCTGCAAAGGTGTAATTAGTTGTTGTCTTATTGCACCGAATATCAAAGCATAAAAACACTACTTTTGTTTGTGCTTGTTAATGAAGCTTTTAATTTCTCACTGGTGCATTAGAACTTAATAATTTATGCATATCCCTTCGGGTTAAGCTTATATTTTGTGCGTACATTTATTTGTTGGTTCATGAATTTTTCTACTCATTTATTTGCACACTAAAATTACAGCAAATCAGCGAGTGAATATATGAAATGCGTCTTTCAAGTAATTTCACCAATATGCATGTTAAAAACTGCCGAGTCTTATGTCAAACATAAAGAAGCTAAACACATTGTACAGGAAATGAATTATACGGGTAAATAAAGAAACAAATTTACCAAAACTATACGAAGTTTGGAATGATGTGCTCATTACTTCTTTAATAATTCATACAATTTAATTAAGCAAAAGATAAATAGGTAAGTCTTAAATAATTGCATTGTGAGGAAAAAAGATACACAGCGACGCCGGGTCCCAGAAAGACTCGTCCCAGCGCACATTATATATTATATATAAATCTTCTTTTTGATTGTTCAGTCTGACAGACAAACGCACAAATACGATAAAAAATGTTGCCGCTAAGAAGGCAATCACAATAACCATCTTTTTCATTTGTTTTACGCTCATATACGATATACACCGAATATTTTCATTTATTGTCCCCATCTCTCTGTTTATCTATCTCGGAGCATATGCAACCTCTGAGCTACAATGTACATTCCGATTCAAGTTCAGTTCTTGTCATTTGTTAA